>NC_134905.1:11844713-11922213 GCF_041734735.1 Babylonia areolata | reverse complement strand
GAAATTATAAGGCGATATGGACATACACATATGGCCTTAGCAAATGGTGAAGCATTGTAGTGGATGTTTATATGTTTGTCCTTAGCACTTCAGAGGTTAAAAAGGGTATGTGGGCAGAGGACGTTTTCATGGTGAATGTGAGAAAAAGCCAAATCATTCATTTGTCTAGGTGATGTCATTTTTAACGAATTTGATGTGGGAAGTGAATAAACTAATGCTCAGTCTATACCCTGTCATCATGCCAGGGTTTGACTAAGTTTTAGGCCAGTTTGTCCACAAATAAACTCACAGTGCCACATGTTTTATATTATTTTTTCAATGTAGCCTCAGGCCAGGGGTGCTGTTAGTCCAAGGAGGCAGTGTCCTGTATGTAAAGAGTGTATTACATGTATTACATGCATGATGACAGGATATAGACTATTTGGTACAATGTTCTGTACACTGCTCCTCTTTCTGATGTCATTTCTGGCCATTCTGTTCTTCACCACTCTTTTGCTGATGATACTCAGCTACAAAAGTCTGCAGAACCAAACCAAGTACACAGTCTGATTCTGTCAATGCAAGATTGCATTCTCAATGTTAAATCCTGGATGACATTCAACAAACTAAAGTTAAACGATGACAAAACTGAAGTTGTGATTATTTCCTCTGCAAGAATGTCCACATCTACTTCTTTTCCTGCCTCTATTGTGGTTGGTGATGCCACTGTTCAGTTTTCTAAATCAGCAAGGCAACTTGGAGTTATTCGTGACTCAAACCTCAGCATGCACGTTGATGTAATAAATATGATACGCATAGTCAGTTGTGAACTTCACCACATCAGCTCTATCTGATGGCACCTGTCTGATGGAACTACTAAAACTCATATTTCTGCTTTTGTACTGTCATGAATCGACTACTGTAATTCACTTCTCATAGGCTGTCCACATAATCTTCTTCAGCGAATTAAAAAACTTTGAAACAATGCAGCCCGTCTGACTCTCAGAGTCCCACATACTGATCACATTTCTCCCCACCTCTGCACTCTACATTGGCTCCCCATCGAAACGAGAATTAGATATAAAGTTGAGTGTTTCTGCAATTCTGCTTTCCACTCCGCAGGACCTACTTACCTTTCTGACCATATCAGTGTTTACACTCCCTCAAGAAAACTCTTCTCTCATGTCAATACAAAAATCTGTGTTGAACGATCTTTCTTTGCTGCTCCTCACATCTGGAACAACCTCCCTCATCATATCCGGGTTTCTGATTCTGTCTGTCTGTCTCTGCTTTTCGCTCATCTTTAAAAACTCTTCTTTTTAGAACCTATCTATAAACACTTTCAGCGTCCTTGTTCTCCAACACCATCCATGTCATGAGCACTCACTTTGGATACATGAAGAGTGGGAAAGGGAGAGTAAGGGGGTGGGAGAGAGGTGTTTTGCAAAAGAGTGGTCATGAATGATTAATGTAATTTGTAATATTTTTCTTTCATGTAAAATGCCCTGAGCTCTTAGAGAGAAAGGGCGCTATATAAATGTACATTATTATTATTATTATTATTAAACATTCCTCTCAACTTACATCTTAAGTCTGTTTTAGGGTGGCAAGTCAGAGTCAAAAACACTCAGCTTAAGTCTTGGGTTTGTAGTTGTAATGAGTGTTGAGTGGACTTAGTAATTATGAAGGTGTGTTGCTGGCAGGTGGTGAACGAAGCAGTGAAGGCAACAACAGCCTTTCTGGTCAACAACGACAAGGAGAGCCATGTGCACCACCACCTGAGGGACTTGCTTCCTGCCATGGTTCAGGTAGGTGTTGTGTGACTATTTGCCTGGACTCAGAGATTTGCTTCCTGCCATGGTTCAGGTAGATGTTGTGTCACCATTTGCCTGGACTCAGAGATTTGCTTCCTGCCATAGTTCAGGTAGATGTTGTGTCACCATTTGCCTGGACTCAGAGATTTGCTTCCTGCCATAGTTCAGGTAGATGTTGTGTCACCATTTGCCTGGACTCAGAGATTTGCTTCCTGCCATGGTTCAGGTAGATGTTGTGTCACCATTTGCCTGGACTCAGAGATTTGCTTCCTGCCATGGTTCAGGTAGATGTTGTGTCACCATTTGCCTGGACTCAGAGATTTGCTTCCTGCCATAGTTCAGGTAGATGTTGTGTCACCATTTGCCTGGACTAAGAGATTTGCTTCCTGCCATGGTTCAGGTAGATGTGTCACCATTTGCCTGGACTCAGAGATTTGCTTCCTGCCGTGGTTCAAGTATATGTGTCACCATTTGCCTGGACTCAGAGATTTGCTTCCTGCCATGGTTCAGGTAGGTGTTGTGTCACCATTTGCCTGGACTCAGTTGCAGGCTTCCTACAGTCATGGAAGTCTGTAAAAGTCTTGGGAAAATGAGAGAACCATTACCAGGCCGAAAAAGTCTTGGGAAATTATGATTTGCCCTTCAGGGTTAGGAAAAGTCTTGGAATTTTAACCCTTACATTGCCAGCTGTGTTCAAGTTGCTATCATCTGCTAGCTGGCTAAGTCAGCTGCACAGTACAGCTGAAAACCGGCTATGCAGCAGAGCAGCCAGAAGGAATGTGGGATACTCGTTTTTTCGCTGCCATGTGGCATGAACTCTTCTCCACTGTCAGCAGCAAAGTCATTTTCTGCCAAATGCCTTTTGATTAGACTTGCAGTTTGCTGTCCTGTATAGCATGGTTGAAAGCGAGACTGCTAGTTATGGTCTGAACTGGTTGAAGGACTCGCCATAGTTCAAACTAAATTTTTAAAAAGCCGCCGAAAATCACTCCAAACCACATGAGATTTGGTTCAACAATGAGAAGGATGTTTCTGGTACATGTGGCAGGAAGTGATGACTAAGTTTGGTGTTCTTTTTTTGAAGAGTAGCGCAACTTTGTTAACTCTAATGTTCAAATCGCTGACCAGCAACAGCAGTGTTCTCCCTACAAGTCACTGTTTTGTGACTTTGGTGTTCTCGCTGCAAGTTGCCGAGTGGTGACTACAGCGACCAAAGGGTTGATCAAACCCTTGATGAGTGACATTCAACAAAGAGTTCAATGCATTAAAAAAAACACAGCAAGTGAACAAACAAAAACTGAAAATTGGTGAAAATTGATACTGGGATATTGGCCAGTCTCTTTCATCAGCGGTGTTGCAGACAGATTTTTGATTCAGTATGGTGTAGTGTTTGGTGTGGAAGGTTTTCAGTCAGATCTGGGAAGAGTACAGAATTTTGTTTGGTCTCAGCTGTGGGAACCCTGTGATAATTATGATGATGATATGAAATTAATAACAATGATAAATATATTAATAAAGCGCTCATTCTTGTGTGGAAACAAATTAAAGTGTTTTCAGACCCATCTTTCACGTGCATGCATCCCTCTGAAACAAAGGGGAAAAAAACCAAGACTTTTAATGAATACTGCATTTATTATACATGTAGACAGAAAACTAAAGAACCAGTGGACGGAAAGATGGAAGGGAGGTTGAGGTTATTTTGGAAAGAGGTAGATTTATCCCTGCAGTGTTTGTGTCTGCGGTGGTTGTCTCTATGGAGTTTGTCTAACAGGGTGTTTGTCTGATGGGGTATTTGTCTCTTGGGGTGTGTGTCTCATGGGGTGTATGTCTCTGGGGTGGGACGTTTGTCTTATGGGGCGTTTGTCTCTTGCACTGTTACTGTTTGCCTCTGCAATGTTTTTCTCTGTGGTGTATGTCTCTTGGGGTGTTTGTCTTTTGAGGAGGTCTCTTGGGGTGTTTGTCACTGTGGAGTTTGTCTCTGGGTTTTTGTCTCTGTCTTGTTTGTCTCTTGTGCAGACCTGTTTACCCCATGATTTCAGTGTAGTTTCTATGCTTTGGTGCCCTAAACTATGCTGCTATGCCTAGGCTCTAAAAACTATGGTTTTGAAACTGGCAAACCTTTTTTTTGGGCGAATTATGGTCATAAGACACTATATATTTTCTTCTTCTTCAGTTTGGGCTGCAACTCCCACGTTCACTTGTATGTACCATAAAGTTCAGTCTATAAGCAGCAACTTTTTACTCCAGCTTCAATCTCTGCGGCTTATACAGTGATGCGGCTTATTTGAGGATTTTAACGATCCCGGGAGTGTCACGTTCTCGTCTATTCTTAGCTGCCCTTCAACTCACCAAAATCATGATTTCTGTCCATGAATTTTTGGATGAGCTTCAGGATGGTGTGCTAACTGTTCACGTTTTATAAATCAAATCCGCACACATTAAAGCCTTCAGATCAGCATTCAGTTCTACTCTGCTCAAGCGTACACCCTCATCATGCCGAAAACGCGACGTTATGCCTATGATGCAGCCTTCAAATTAAAGGTGATCGACCTAGCAGATGACAATGCAAGCGACGAACCAGCAGCGACCTCCACCTTCATGTTCATGAAGTGAAAGCGAGGCTGAAGCCAGTGACAAGACGGCGGAGGAAGCTGTGCTGGTTCTCTTCAGCTCAGACACTGAAGACGAAGATTTCAGTGGATTCAGTGAGCAGGATGGCGTTGAATAAATGTGACTATCCCTAAATTATGGATCTTATTTTCGTTGTGTTTATTTATTATTTTTTTGTGGCACTAGCAGTATTTTCGCTTGCTTTTCTTTGTGTTGTTCCCACTTGTGTTTATTTCATAACCTTCAGTATTGACAGCTTTTCTGTAGTATCGGTATGTGTTCCAGTACCGGAAATAAGTGCGGCTTATAAGCCAGTGCGGCTTATGTATGTATAAAGTTCAATTTTTTCCATAATTTAGTGGGTGCAGCTTATATACCAGTGTGCTCAATAGACCGAACTTTATGGTATACGAGTGGGCTTTCACGTGTATGACAGTTTTTACCTTGCCATACAGGCAGCCAGTCTTGGTTTTCAAGGGTGTGCATGCTGAGTATGTTCTTGTTTCCATAACCCACTGAATGCTGACATGGATTACAGGATCTTTAATGTGCATATTTGATCTTCTGCTTGTGTATACACATGAAGGGGTTCAGGCACAAGCAGGTCTGCATATATGTTGACCTGGGAGATCTGAAAAATCTCCACCCTTTACCCACCGGGCACTGTCACCGAGATTTGAACCCGGGACCCTTAGATTGAGAGTCCAATGCTTTAACCACTCAGCTGTTGTGCCAGTCACTATATATTTTTATTTCCGGTTATTTCCAAGCAGACTCTGCTCTTCTGCTTGCCTGGGAAAAAAAAAATCTGTTCTCAGAAAAAACAACAGGTACACCTTTTGAAAAGTAGCCATTCCTGAGATCTGTGCATATATGGAGAGAAAATGGGGAGGCAAGGGTGTGGATGAGACTTAGATGTGATGATATCAAACATACCTGTTAGTGTTTTGATGATCTGATGTAAAAACAACAACAAAAAAAGCAAAAACAAAAACCAGCCAAAAAACACTGCCTCCCTTTTGATGTCATTTGTTTTATTTTGTCATCTGTTCTTTGTTTTGCTCCAACGAACTCTTGTGACTACTTAGATTGGAGAGGGAAATATGTCATTTTGACCAAATCAAGAATTTCTTATCCCAAAGAGCACACATTGAATAAAAAGCACCAGAAAAACAAGGTTTCTCAGTCGTTCGTTTGGGAGCATACTGATGTGCCCATGGTTTGATGTGTGCATGTTTACAAGGCATGCTTTTCACACAGCGACACATCAAAGACAGCTGATGGTAAAGATTTGGAGAATCGTGTCTCCAAGACTTATTTTTATTCGTTAAAAAGCAAAAACACTTCAGCTGAATAACTGACTGATTTTCAATTTTCCATGGGTCAGAATACCACAGACTGACAGAGGCATTGATGGTCCCCAAGTGCAAGAGGGACCATGCAACAAAAGTGAACCAAGAGAATGTTCCATAAATAGGAAAGCGACCTCAGCTTATCTGAAGAAGTGATTGTGTCAAAATAGGAAGACAGACAATATGTCACTGTCTGCTGCGAAAAGACAGTACAGTCCTAGTTGTACAATATGATTGATTAGGAGTGTATTGACTGACTGTCAGAACAGCGTATGAAAACTACTCCTTGGAAGGCAGAACTACACTTTTGCATTCCTCAAACCACTCTGAGCCACATAAGGGGGTAAATAGGACTGCTTGTGGTGTTTGTCTCTTGCAGTGTTTGTCTGCATTTGTAACTGAAAGTTTGATCTGAAATTGTTGCATTATCAGAACTGCCAGCAGTTACATGATTCATGTGATTTATTACATCTTTCTTTCTGTGTTAGTGGGATGCAACTCCCACATCTCATGTGGGCTTTTTATGTGCATGACCATTATTTTTACCCAACCATATAGGTAATCATACTCTGCTTTTGGAGATGTGTATGCTGGGTATGTTAGTGTTTCCAAAATACACCGAACAGCGATGTAGATTAGAGGATCCTAAACATGCATGTTGAATTTAGATCTTTAGCATGTGCATTTGCATGAAAGTGATTAGGCCGCCAGCATGTCTGCACACATGTTGACCTGGAAGATGAGAAATGTATCCACTCTTGTCTTTTCTTTTCTTTGTATGTATATACTTTTTGACTCACTTGTGTAAACAAAGTGAGTCTATGTTTATTAAGATGTGTTGAACAGAGTAAGTTGTCTCGTTTTATTACATGATATTTCTTGGGGAATACTCGTTATTTTCTGAGCTTCTATTCTTGTTTTATTTCAAATACTTGCCTTCTATTAACTTTACCTTTGCCATATTTTAATGTGTTAACTTGATAGTTTATTTTGTTTATTTATTTTATTTATTTTAATGCTTTACACAAAGGTAGGGTGTGCTCTCAAGGCCTGACCAGCATGTTGGGTTTGTGCGAAGGTCAGGCATCTTTTTTCTGTACTGTTTTTCAAGGCAGGTACTGTGTAGTATGTATGGTTCAGTCAGCGCATTTTGACAACTGATTGAAACTGAAACTGAACTCTGAGCTGAATATAATCATTTGTTGTGGTCTGTAGGTGAGATGGAATGTGTGTTGTTGTTTCAGGGGATATCGGACAGCATTCAGACCCAGGACGACGACAGTGTGCTCAAGTGTCTGATAGAGGTGGCAGAAAACATCCCCAAGTTCTTGCGCCCTGCTCTGGAAAGCATCTTTGATATGTGTCTAAAGGTGGGCCTCTGTTGCTGCTGTTTTTCATTCGAGATCAAGATTTGATATGTTGTCACCCTAGTTACTGTATGGAGGATGAAAAAAACCATCATAAACATCATGACTGATAACTTAATGTAAACTATAATAAGCAAAGTGGCCATCATAGCAAAGTGGTTAGTGGACTGACGACCGGAAGAAAGCGGGTTTGAGTTCCAGCAAAGTTTTTTTGTTTCTTTTTAAGGCCTGGCTGTTACCCAGAGTCAAGTGCTTTGGGCTCAATTACATAATCAGTACTGCAGGTGTCTGTATTTCTCAGGCCTGGTTGATGCCAGGATATATTATGAAAGGAAGCATAGAGTACAGCCATGTCATGTCGGCCCCAACCTAAAATGGACCTCCATAGCAGCAGCATCACCATCATCTTTAGTCATCAGTATAGAAAAAAATAGTCCTAGATTCTTTGGCCTTTCATGCCCTGCTCTCATAGTGACCTCACTTTTGATCCTCTCCACTTTGCTTGTGGCAAGTTCCTGTCAAAGGTCTTTGGTATCTGCAGATTCCTGGGGGACTTTCCACGACTAGGTGATTATTGTCAGCAATAAGGAACACAGTAGTTGGTGTCATGTGTATGGCGGTAAGAACACACATAACTGAACACCACCAAGGTGACTCAGCAGCTGTGCAGTCTTTCTTCCAGTATGTAGCCTCCTGGTGACTTCACATCAATACGGCTTTCTGTGGACTGCCAGAGCTGAGACTGTGGCAGACGAACCCGGTGATGTTTTTTTTTTGGGTTTTTTGTTGTTGTTTTTTTATGTTTCCAACTGAAGTAAGCTACAGAGAGTGAATACTGACTTTTGGAGACAAGTAAACATTGAAAGATTATGAAATGTCTTTTTATTTTTTGATCATCAGTGACATGATAAAGTGCAATTATATCTTGGAGTGACTAGACTGATTTTCATATGGAAAGCCAGGAAAATACTCCACCAGCTTCCGAGCTGAGCGAGAAGCCCTCTGTGAGGCAGCCACAACAGTCTTGCAGAACTCCACAAGAACAACAGGGCAGGTGGTGGTGTTCTCAGACGCTCTGTCCGTGCTCCAAGCCCTCAAGAACTCGCGCTGCAAAGAACAGAACCATCTCACTTCAGCCCTTGCCCTGAGTGCCAATGTGGAGAAAGTGGTGATACAATGGGTACCAGCACACTGTGGCATCAGAGGCAACGAAAAAGTGGACATTCTGGCAAAAGACAGTGCACAGAAGGAGCAGGCCAACAAACTGGTGTCATACGATGAAGACACATGCAGCATCCAGGAGGAAGTACTGGCCAACACCGACAGCAGTGGAAGCCAAACTGTATGGCACCCTAAAGGAGCTGCAACGGACGGCAGCCTTCATCGAGGACACTGGGCTGCTCATCTAATGGGAGGCGAACGAGGAAGAAGAAGGATATGGAGAGCTGGATTTATTTGATAAACACTAACAGGGAAACAAAATCAACTTGAAAAATGTAATATTCAGTGGACAGGAGAAAAACCTGATCAATGCTTCTATTGTGTTGTGTATATGTGTGTGGTGTATGTATGTGTGGTGTGGTGTGGTGTGTGTATGTGTATGCTTGTATATCTGCCTGTGTGGTGTGTTTGTGTATGTGTATATATATGTGTGACTGTGTGTGTGTGTGTGTGTTTACAGCTAATTCCCAACACAGACCTTGAGGACTCATGGAGACAGCTGGGTCTGGAGGTGATTGTGACCATGTCAGAGACGGCCCCCGCCATGGTGCGCAAGTACAACAAGTACATCCCTGTCCTAGGTACGTCCGCCTACACTTGATGTGATTTGAAGCTTCTCTGAAGATGGGTATGGTGATTGCTTGAGAGGCTTAACAGGGTTTATACAGAGTTACAGAACTCTGGAAAAGTCTTGAAAAAATTAGAGAACCATTAACTGGGCTGGAAAAGTCTGGGATGAATATATTTCGCCACTCAGGCAGGGTTCCCACAGACTATTGGAAATAAATGTTTTGCCCTGTGAAGTCTGGAAAAAGTCTTGGAATTTTCATTATACCTTTCACCACAGCTACAGTATTAAAGAAAATTTTGCTTATGCAAAAAAAAAAGTCAGAAAAACAAGGGCAGTGAAACTCAAATTGATGAAAATTAAATAAATGTCAAGATCTCTGTAAGATTCAACAGATCTCTGTCATTCAACATATCCAATCAAATCAAGCTTTTTAAACTGTGTCAAAGTTCAAGTCTGATTACTTACTTCCCATGACTTGAGGATTTTGACAGCACGTTTGTGAACTTGGTCAATAGTGGTGCGTGCAGAGAAGAAAGAGTGCACAAATAGCTGGGAACTGCTGATGTTTGATTGGTTCTTGGAAATGGATATTCATTAAGGTATCAGAACGAGGTCGGAGCAGATGTTAAATTGTGAAATGTGTGTGGTACGAACAGTTCAGAATGGGGCAAATCACTAACCGTTTGCAATTAGGCCTACCAAAGAATTAGTGTTGAAAAAATATTGAAAAACGACATGCCTTTTTAAGTCCATAAGTCTTTTTTGAAATGACCCAGTTTGTAATAGTTTTAAATCTGGGCTCACTGTAATACTGAAACCCCAAAATAGTACACAGTTTCTCTCAGTGATAAAGCATAGCAGTGAAATATTACACCCGAATTGAAGTTTTAAAATAGGATTCATGAGGAGAGAAAAAAACAACACCCTGATTCTGAAAAGAATTTTCCAGCTGAAATCACTGTGTTTCATCCATGTAGCAGAAAATGGTTCATGCAATGGGGCTTAAGCTGGCACTCTAAATACCTTGTTGTTCCATGGTTTTTGAGTATTTGATAATTGGTCTTTCAAAGATTTTTGAAAAGAACACACAATATAATATACAACATAGTTTACAATGAAATACAGTATACAACACAACTCCGTTTACTAAAAGTGTGTAAATGTGGTGATGAACAGTGTGTGTGAAGTCTGGTGTGTTCTGACTGTGTAGTGGTGAAGAATGTGCTGACACTAGAGTGATGAAGTGTGGTGTGTGCTGTGTAGTGATGACGTGTGGTGTGTGCTGACAGTGTAGTGATGACGTGTGATGTGTGCTGACAGTGTAGTGATGAAGTGTGGTGTGTGCTGACAGTGTAGTGATGAAGTGTGGTGTGTGCTGTGCAGTGATGAAGTGTGGTGTGTGCTGACAGTAGTGATGAAGTGTGGTGTGTGCTGTGTAGTGAAGACGTGTGGTGTGTGCTGACGGTGTAGTGATGAAGTGTGGTGTGTGCTGACAGTAGTGATGAAGTGTGGTGTGTGCTGTGCAGTGATGAAGTGTGTGTGCTGACAGTAGTGATGAAGTGTGGTGTGTAGTGATGAAGTGTGGTGTGTGCTGTGTAGTGATGAAGTGTGGTGAGTACTGTGTAGTGATGAAGTGTGGTGTGTGCTGACAGTAGTGATGAAGTGTGGTGAGTATTGTGTAGTGAGGAAGTGTGGTGTGTGCTGACAGTGTAGTTATGAAGTGTGGTGTGAAGTGTGCTGTGTAGTGATGAAGTGTGGTGTGTGCTGACAGTGTAGTTATGAAGTGTGGTGTGTGCTTACAGTGTAGTGATGAAGTGTGGTGTGTGCAGACAGTAGTGATGAAGTGTGGTGTGTGGGTGTGTGCTGTGTAGTGATGAAGTGTGGTGTGTGCTGTGTAGTGATGAAGTGTGGTGTGTGCTGACAGTAGTGATGAAGTGTGGTGTGTGCTGTGCAGTGATGAAGTGTGGTGTGTGCTGACATTAGTGATGAAGTGTGGTGTAATAATAATAATAAATAATAATGGTATTTATATAGCGCTGGATCTTGTGCAGAGACAAATCAAAGCGCTTTCGCACCAGTCATTCACACGCATGCATAACTCTAATACTGCAGAAACTAAAGACAAGGAAGGGCAGGCAAGGGAGGCTATTTTGGGAAGAGGTGGGTTTTAAGGCCAGACTTGAAAGAGCTGAGTGTGGAGACTTGACGAAGCGAAAAAGGAAGTTCATTCCAATCGCAAGGTCCAGAAACAGAGAAAGAACGGCGGCCAATAGTCGAGTGTTTGAATCTGGGTATGCGTAAACAGAGTGGATCCGAGGCCGATCGTAGTGAGCGAGATGGAGTGTAGAGGTGAAGGCAGCTGCAGGGATAGGAAGGGGCAGTTTTGTGAATGCATCTATAACATAGAGTGCTGATCTTGTACTTTATTCGGTGTGAGACAGGGAGCCAGTGGAGATGTTGCAAAAGAGGAGTGATGTGCTCAGATCTTTTCTTTCTGAGGACGAGTCGGGCAGCAGAGTTTTGTATGCGCTGAAGGGGCTGAATGGATGAAGCAGGCAGACCAGACAATAAAGAGTTACAGTAGTCAAGGCGAGAGAGAATGAGAGAAACGACAAGTCTAGATGTTGCGTCAGTGGATAGATATTTCCGGACGGCACTGATGCGTCACAGTTGACAGTAGCAGGACTGACATGTCTGACTGATAAATTTTTGCATGGACAGTGTATTGTCAAGGACAACACCGAGGTTCCTGACTGACGTGGAAAGAGGGATGGATGTACTGCCAAGTTTGATTGTGTCAATTGTGATGGAAGACAGTTTTTGTTTAGTTCCTATGATCATTGCTTCAGTTTTGTCCGCGTTCAATTGTAACTTATTTCGAGTCATCCAGTTTTGAATGTCCAGGAAGCAGTTGGATGTTTCTTGCAAGAGCGACAACAATTTTTCAGGGGTATCACTCTTCTGGAGTTGAGTGTCATCAGCATAAGAATGATGACTGATATTATGGCGGTTGATAATTTCAGCGAGAGGAGCAGTGTACAGTGTGAAGAGCACTGGGCCTAAAACAGATCCCTGTGGGACTCCATGTTCGATTTTAACGGGTTCAGATTGGAAATGATCAACAGTGACAGACTGGAATCGATCAGTGAGATAAGATTTGAACAAGTTTAGAACAGTGCCGTTGATACCAAATGTAAAATGAAGACGGGAAAGAAGGATTGAATGGTCTATCGTATCAAAGGTGGCTGACAAGTCGAGGAGAGTGAGAAGGGAAATTTTTCCTGAGTCGGACACTATCAGTAGATTGTTCAGAATGTGGAGGAGAGTGGTTTCGGTGCTATGGTCAGCGCGATAGGCAGACTGAAATGGGTGGATGAGATTGTTGAAACAAAGGTGGTTGTTAAGCTGCTTGAGGACAGCTTTTTCAAGGAGTTTGGACATGAATGGAAGATTAGAAACTGGTCGATAGTTTTTCAAAATGTTTGCGTCAAGGTTGGGTTTCTTCAGAAGAGGCCGGACGATTGCAGTTTTGAAAGTGGATGGAAACGTTCCAGTGAGAAGGGATGAGTTGACAATATTAGTGATTGTGGGGAGAAGATGTGAGACACATTGGGAAAAGACCTAGGCTGGTGTGTGCTGTGTAGTGATGAAGTGTGGTGTATAGTGATGAAGTGTGGTGATGAAGTGTGGTGTGTGCTGTGTAGTGATAAGTGTGGTGTGTGCTGACAGTAGTGATGAAGTGTGGTATGTGCTGTGCAGTGATGAAGTGTGGTGTGTGCTGACAGTAGTGATGAAGTGTGGTGTGTGCTGTGTAGTGATGAAGTGTGCTGTGTAGTGATGAAGTGTGGTGTGTGGTGATGAAGTGTGGTGTGTGCTGTGTAGTGATGAAGTGTGGTGTGTGCTGTGTAGTGATGAAGTGTGCTGTGTAGTGATGAAGTGTGCTGTGTGCTGACAGTGTAGTGATGAAGTGTGCTGTGTGCTGACAGTGTAGTGATGAAGTGTGCTGTGTAGTGATGAAGTGTGCTGTGTGCTGACAGTGTAGTGATGAAGTGTGGTGTGTGCTGACAGTGTAGTGATGAAGTGTGCTGACAGTGTAGTGATGAAGTGTGGTGTGTGCTGACAGTGTAGTGATGAAGTGTGCTGACAGTGTAGTGATGAAGTGTGATGTGTGCTGACAGTGTAGTGATGAAGTGTGATGTGTGCTGACAGTGTAGTGATGAAGTGTGCTGACAGTGTAGTGATGAAGTGTGCTGTGTGCTGACAGTGTAGTGATGAAGTGTGGTGTGTGCTTACAGTGTAGTGATGAAGTGTGCTGTGTGCTGACAGTGTAGTGATGAAGTGTGGTGTGTGCTTACAGTGTAGTGATGAAGTGTGGTGTGTGCTGACAGTGTAGTGATGATGTGTGGTGTATAGTGATGAAGTGTGGTGTGTGCTGACAGTGTAGTTATTAAGTGTGGTGTGTAGTGATGAAGTGTGGTGTGTGCTGACAGTGTAGTTATTAAGTGTGGTGTGTAGTGATGAAGTGTGGTGTGTGCTGACAGTATAGTGATGAAGTGTGGTGTGTGCTGACATTATAGTGATGAAGTGTGGTGTGTGCTGACAGTATAGTGATGAAGTGTGGTGTGTGCTGACATAGTGATGGAGTGTGGTGTGTGCTGACAGTGCCCCAGATCCTGGGGATGATGGTGGAGCTGGAGGAGGAGGAGGACTGGGCCTTCCAGGACGAGGCTGAAGATGAAGACCACGACAAGTAAGTGGGGGGTGGGGGCACTTTTTTTTCCTTTTTTCTTCTCCTGCAAATAGGTTCTTTTCTTTTTCAGTCAGTACAACACAGTCTACATTCAGCACACAGTGAGTAGAAATATGAAAAGATTTTGACCTTGGCACCACTGATAGTGACAACAAATATGGCTGATTGTATTGTATTATATTGTACTGTCTTACTCTTTTGTCACAACAGATTTCTCTTTGTGAAATTTGGGCTGCTCTCCTCAGGGAGAATGTGTGGCTACACTGAGAGTGGCACCCCCTTTTTTTTCTTTTTTTTTTAATTTGTATTTTCTGCCTGCTGCTTTATTTGTTTACCTATCTAAGTGGGTTTTCTACATAATTTTGCCAGGGACAACCCTTTTGTTACTGTGGTTTCTTTTACGTGCGCTAAGTGTATGCTGCACTCAGGACCTTTGTTTATTCTCTCATTTGAATGACTAGCATCCAGACCACGACTCAAGGTCAAGTGGAGGGAGAGAATTCGAACCAGTGCACCAAGATTCTCTTGCTTCCAAGATGGATGCATTATCACTAGGCCAGCACTCCACATCAGCCTGTTCAAAAGCAGCTTTTTCATCTTGTTTGCATTTTCAAGGATGTGAGAGCTTCATGGATAGGCATAAATGTGTTTTTCCATTACATTTAAAAAAAAATTTTAAAAAAAGAAAGAAAGAAATTGGAGGGGAAAAAAAAAGCACCTAGTCAGTTGAGCCTGACTGCTGCAGGAAAGACCCAGAGGCCATTCCTGAGAACTCTGCAAATCTGGAGAGAAAATGGGGAGTGGGAAGGGGTGAAAATTATGATATCGTGGACAACAGCTGTTGCAACACTACTATGTATTTGACGGGGGGAAAAGCAAAACTACCGCCACACTCTTTCTGGAAAATACTGACATGTTGGATCCGTTCCCTGTGGTAAATGGAGTGAAGCAGGGCTGCGTCTTGGCACCCACACTGTTCTCCATTCTCTTCTCTGCCATGCTGATTGACGCCTTCCAAGACTGTGACCGGGGCATCTACATTCAGTTTCGCACAGATGGCAAACTTTTCAACTTGCGGCGACTCTTTACCAGGTCCAGGGTGTTTGAGGCACTGACGAGAGAGTTCCTCTTTGCTAATGACTGTGCGCTTGCTGCACACACCCATGAGGACATGCAGTTCATCATGGACAGGTTCTCAACTTCCTGCAGGTGCTTTGGACTCACCATCAGCCTCAGCAAGACCGAGTTCATGTACCAGCAAGCTAGCTCACAGAACGCCAGTGCCTGCCCCCCACCAGCAATCAAGATCAATGACACAGAGATCAAGTCAGTCGACAAGTTTTGCTACCTGGGCAGCACCCTATGGAGCAACGGAGCCCTTGGTGCAGAAGTGACGCTGTGCATCGCCAAGGCCAGTTCCACCTTTGGCAGACTCAACAACAGGCTGTGGAACAACAAAGGCATCAGGCTCAGCACCAAAATCAAAACCTACAGAGCGGTTGTGCTGACCACCTTGTTGTACTGCTGTGAAACATGGATGACGTATCGCCGTCACATTCAGCAACTTGAGCAGTTTCACCAGAGATGCCTACGAAAGATCCTCGGCATAAAGTGGCAAGACAGGGTCTCCAACCTCCAGGTCCTAGAGAGGAGCGGCCTGCCCAGCATCGAAAGCCTGCTGATCCAGTGCCAGCTACGCTGGACAGGACACGTTCTCCGCATGACAGACAGCAGGATCCCGAAGATGCTTTTGTATGGCCAGCTGAAGGAAGGCCACCGAACTTGAAGACCCTGCAAGCGCTTCAAGGACACCTTGAAGACAAACCTCAAAGCCTTTGACATAGACATCACTTCCTGGGAAACTGATGCCCTTGACTGCTCTCGCTGGAGGATGCTGTGCTCTAGTGGCATAAAGACGTTTGAAAACAAGAGAATGCTGGCCATTAAGGAGGAGCGTGAGCGAAGGAAGCAGGGCTCAACTTCTGGAGACGTTTTCCCTTGCAACACCTGTGGGAAGTGCTGCGCATCCAGAATCGGCCTCTTCTCCCATATGAGGACACACACTGACAGATAAGCCTGCCTGCCTGATCATCCGTCGGACCGATAGGAGACTCCATCATGTATTTGACGGGGGGGAAAGCAAAACTACCGCCACACTCTTTTCATCCTTCCAGATAATGAAAGGCTACTGTATTCTGTCCTGTCGGGACCAGTTCTTGTGCCAAACATCATGTGTTACTTGGATCAAGCGCACTTTGAATTTTAAATAACAAACAAGCAATTGCGCTTTGAATTAAAAACAACTAACAGACAAAAAGTTCTTCACTTCTGTCCATGGGAGCATTCCGTACAGGGGAAAGGAGGTAAGTGACTGTAATGAGTCTCTATGACTTTAGCTGGAAGAAATGGTTGCAGTGGTGAAGGCTTAGGACATACCTTCTAGCATGCAGTTTGCAAACTTTCTGGCACACTGCTCCACTGGTCTCTACCTGTCGGCTAGCACGATGCATGGGTACAGATTGGCTGACTATACCTCTATCAGGCAGATAGTGGCGATAGTGGTCCTTCATTTGAAGTAGATTTCCTTCTCAAGAGAGATCTCAAGGGGCACCTCACTTAACCCTCTGGCATTTGCATGTGTTGCTGAGAAACTCTTCCCAGTATTCAAAAAGTCTCACACTTTTTTTTAAAGAAGATATGTTTGCTTAACCCCTAGGCTGCCTATATGATGAGATAACTCGTCATGGCAAACATGTACGCTTCGCTGCCACAATGACGAGATAACTCGTCCTCGAAATATTCAGACTTTTCCCCGCTTTGCGTTCAGTTCGTTGACAAAAATGCTGGTAGCTTTAGCTTGGTTACTCTTTCTGGATTCTATTCATAGCTAGAATCCCCATCTACGTCATGAGGCAGTCCTTTATTTGAATGTTTTGGTTGGGTTACTGTCCCAGTGTTTGCCTGGCTCCTCTCCTCGCTCGCTCAGCAAAATGTCGGACTGACGCTGTGCTGAAGACATGCGATCGTAGCGAACTAAATCAACCAAGATTGCTTTCTTTTGCTGATGCTCAGAAAGAATTGAAGCGTAAACTCAAAGAAGACAGTGATGAACACTTATAGGACGATTCGATAGAAAATAAAGGGAGCAATCAAGAGAGTGGCCAAGATGCGACTGTCAGTGAGTGATGCCGGCTGTGCAAACCTTAGCAGAAGACACAAACTAACTGAATTATTAGCGGATAGTGTGAGCGATTTTCTTGGCACTCAGCCAACGCGGTCTGATGAGAACTGGAAAAAGTGACTGTGTGAGAGGGGTGAGGAGGAGGGGGGTGGAGACTGAGGGGGCGTGGCCTCTCATCCACATTATCACTTTGAGAAGTCACAATGCATTGTATATCTATCTCTTTTTAAATTTTTTTTATTGTGGTTGTTCTAGTATGATTTTGTGTATGCAGATATCCATTTGTCCAGAAAATATATTTTAGTGCAAATTACCTGATTAATGTTAGTAATGAACACGTTGAAAATGTGACCAAAAACAAAACACTGATTTCAAAACAACAGCATGTCACTAAAATATATATAAAATGGGAAAACATGTGTTTTGTGTTCTTTATTCATTTACCTTTCAGAAAATATATACTTTTATGGGTTTTTCTCCAATAACAAAGAGCACAGAATTTTTTGCAAATTTATACCTTTTTGTGAAAAAAAACCTGGCAAATAGTTTTCACTTAAATCTTATTTTCCTGGTAGCGAAAGGGTTAAGTGCACACAGCACCATAGACCATTGAAATGCCAATGTGGCACTACAAATGATGTGTGATGAGTGATGTATGTGTTTTACAGTAACGCCATAGCGGTTTAACAGATGATGTGTGATGATGATGTATGTGTTTTACAGTAGCACCATAGCAGCACAACAGATGATGATGATGTGTGATGTATGTGTTTTACAGTAGCACCATAGCAGCACCACAGATGATGATGAGTGATGTATGTGTTTTACAGTAACGCTATAGTTATAGTGTCAGGTCATTAGATCTGCTACTGGTAACCTGTAATCCAGTACAGCCTGTTCAGGGTTGGGTGGCCGGTGACTAAACCGGCACTCCCACCGCTCCCTTGCGGGACTGGTGAGGCGGGTGGCTAGACACCCTTATGGAATTAAAAACGAGATCCATAAAAGGGCATCGGCTCAGGAAAGCCACCGACGGCCATCTAGCTCCACCGTGCTGTGTGCATGCCACATGCAGTTGGCCCCTGGGGTGTGTCTACCCATGCATGCGAAGTCTGGATCCAGCAGAATCTGCGGAAGAAACCTGTCGGTTCAACGGAGAGGAAGGCGGTTACAGCAACACACTGTGGAGTGCAGAGAGCAAGATGGGACACCGAAAGGATATCATGGTCATCCACTGCATCCGTGCTCATCCTCCAGTCGTCTCGACTTAGTCTTGCCACTGGAAATTGGTGAACCCGGAGGAGAGAGTGAGGTTGACGTTGCGCAACTCCTCTTTACTTTAAACAAACTCATCGCGCAAGTCATCAGTCATCCTTAATGACCTTTCATCAGGCATGAGATTTTTCCGACTATAGTCGGATTTATGACCAAAAATTGGCCCCAGAGGCCATTTTTGAGATTCGCATAAATCCGTTGAGAAATCGGTGGAAGGGGGGTGAGGTTTTTTTTTCCCCGACCCACGAAGGTTGCACGAACGTTGTCCGACCGATCAAGACAGACCCACAGCGTTTGCTAAAATACCCCATGTTTGGATAAGCGAACCAATTGAGAATAAGTGTTCCATTGCTCCTCTGTCATCATTCAGCTTATCTGTATTTGGTCGGGATTACAAAACTCGCTCGCGGGCTTCACCACTTGCAAAGATACCTGATTTCGTCGATCGTCTTCAGTCATTGACAAAATGAGAAAACTCACAAAGGATTAGAGGATTTTTGCAGCAGAGATCGATAAAGGAGTGAATAATAAGCGGAACTGGGTCTGGCAAGATGAGACCGTGAAAACAGAAGTGAACAATAAAAAATTTAACTTTACACGGACAAGGCCAAGTACGATTGGTGTCAGATTGTATGGGTGCAACTCTTCAGTCTAGGCATGGAAATCTGTTTTCACATTTGCATTAAAAACGGAGCGTCCGTTTTCTAGAAGAAAAAAGAAAGAAAGAAAAAGCCTGTGGGCCGTTCCATATCGTTTACTGATGATCTGTCAAAAATGAAAACAGAATGCTCTTTCGAAAGCGTTGTTTGTTGACCCCTTGAGAGGCGATCCAGACTTGTCAGAGCACCAAAATCGAAGTCCGAAAGTTTCTTAACGCACTGTGAAAAGCATGCACGTGCGCACATGCAGACACATGCTGTCAGTCACACACACGCACGCACACGCGGGACATGTGAGCGCGTGCACAATAACACACACACACACACACAAACTTGCGCACACACACAGATACACCAGTGCTGGTGATCTCCACCCCTGTCAAGCCACAAGGGCCGTGGGTACATCTACTTGACCCTCTGTTCATTCAGAAGCTTCCAACTTTGCCACTGTCTGCACAAGTAACAATGTTGCGATTGAAACAAACTTTGCAGCAACTTATTGAGGTCAGTGGCTTTTCTGACACAGCCAGGCTTCTATACAGACAGTTCATGGCAAGACACAGTGTATTTAGATTTGAGACCTATAGCTGGCCAGATTACCAAAGTTACACACACAGACATAGAGCTGAATTGAATGTGCGCGCGCACGCACACGCACACACACACACACACACATACACACACACACTCACATGAATGCATTCACATATACACATACTCTGTTTTTTATTTTATCTCTCTCCTTCACACTTGCACATGTGCACACATAATATTATGAGTGCTCACACCATCACACGCAGAGCTTAATAATACGCACATGTGCGCGCACACTCACACACACGCTCTCTCTTTCAAGCACACACACATACACACGGAGATTGAACACACACACACACACACACACACACAGAATTGTATTTAAAGCAATGCACATACATGCACACATACAAACTTGCACTTTTTCCTCCCACCTTCCCCCCTCTCTCTGTGTCTCTTTGTCCCTCGCTCCCTCTTTCTGCCTCTCTCTCTCTCTCTCTGTCTCTCTCTTTCTTGCATATACACACAGAGTTGTATTGAAAAAACACACACACATGCGGAGAGAGAGATCTATTGAATTTGAAAGCAGTGCATACATATGCACAAATACAACTTGCATCAGTTCTTTCCTCCTACCATCTCCCCTCTCTTTCTGTCTGCCTCCCTCTCTCTCTTGTTTACACACAGTTGAATTGAAACCATACATACACACGCGCGTGCATGTGCGCTTGCTGTCTCTTTTTCTTTCTTCCCTGAACACACACACACACACACACACACACACACAGAGTCCATGCTGGGGAACTCTCAGCGGATCCGGATCCGCTGTTTTCAATGGAAGGGCAGTTGATTTCAGAGAGAAAAAAGTCACTCCCTAAACCCCCCCCCCCCCCTTCCTGCAGACTTCACTTTCATGATTTGCCTATGTACCCCTCCCCTCTCTCTTGAGTCACTACCAGTGCTGAGGGAAAAGGGGGGGCGTGGGGGGGGTATGAAACCACTGTCAGTGACTGGCAATTTTGGCACTGAGCCATGACAGGGACCACTAGCTCCAGCTGAGAATCCTTGACTGCTTGAAAGTGATATAACTAGTCACAGACCCACCCCCTCCTCCCTCCAGTCATTCCCCTTCCCCTTTCTTTCCTCAACCAACACACATGCATGTCAGTGGAACAGAGACTACAGCTGAAGAGACCAGGTGGTCAGTTATATTGGTACAGTGCAAACTTGTGTGCTAATAATATTTCCTTGAAAACACACACACACACACACACACACACACACACACACACACACACAAAGTTTAATACACAGAGAGTTGTATTTAAAGCAGTGCACATACATGAACTCTTTCCTCCCATGTCCAGCCCAACCCTTTTCTCAATCTCTTTGTCTCTCTCTCGCTCTCTCTCTCTCTCACATATACACAGAGAGTTGCATTGAAACCACACACATGCACGCACAAACACACACACACACACGAGACACGATTTTGAAAATCATTCCCCCAAGGCTGACTTTTCAGGTTTGGAAGCAAAAACACTTCAGACCCCCACCAGCGGCGTTACCCTATGGACCCCTACTGGGGGCCGCAGTCCCAGGCCCCCACCTTTCAGTCTCAATCACAATTTCCCAATCTTATGCCTGGTAGTGCTGATGAGTGATGTATGTGTTTTACAGTAACGCCATAGCAGCACCACATATGATGATGATGGTGAGGTATGTGTTTTACAGTAACGCCATAGCAGCACCACAGATGATGATGGTGATGTATGTGTTTTACAGTAACATCAAAGCAGCACTACAGATGATGTGTGATGTATGTGTTTTACAGTAACGCCATCGCGGCACCACAGATGATGATGATGGTGATGTATGTGTTTTACAGTAACGCCATAGCAGCACCACAGATGATGTGTGATGTATGTGTTTTACAGTAACGCCATAGCAGCACCACAGATGATGATGGTGATGTATGTGTTTTACAGTAACACCATAGCAGCACTACAGATGATGTGTGATGTATGTGTTTTACAGTAACGCCATAGCAGCACTACAGATGATGTGTGATGTATGTGTTTTACAGTAACACCATAGCAGCACCACAGATGATGATGGTGATGTATGTGTTTTACAGTAACACCATAGCAGCACTACAGATGATGTGTGATGTATGTGTTTTACAGTAACACCATAGCAGCACTACAGATGATGTGTCATGTATGTGTTTTACAGTAACACCATAGCAGCACTACAGATGATGTGTGATGTATGTGTTTTACAGTAACGCTATAGCGGCAGAGAGTGCCCTGGACCGGCTGGCATGTGCCCTTGGGGGGAAGACCATGCTGGGTCAGATTGTGGCCACCATCTCCACCATGCTGGGCCACCGTCAGTATCTCTCCTCTTCTCCTTGTGTCAAAGTTGTAATGATAGTATGAAAACCTGCTCTGTACAGTACAGAAATCTGCAAAAGGTACTTTACAAAACACTTTTTTTTTTTTACATGACACATTACATCAGTATCACAAAATGTGACTAACAAACTACACACACACACACACACACAATCTGTACATACATTTTGGCATATATATGAACATAGCAGTTGGCCTCCACACATACGCACACATAGGCACACACAAACACACTTGCACAGACATACTGTCAGACATGTGCACACATGAACATACACACACACACACAACACACACACACACATGCACACTCGCAGTCAAACGTACAAACCCACCAAATATACATTCATACACATACATATGTATTCACACATCAAGCACACCACATGCAAAGAAATGGACCTGCCACAAGTGAACTTATTGCTGAGGGAAGAGGTGAGTTTTGAGATCATATTTGAAAGATGTGAGGGAGTCAGAATGACGGAGGTTAACAGGGAGATTGTTCCACGTCTTTGTCAATTGAAAAGAAAATGTGCGACCATCTTCACTTCCATTTTCTGTCGCTTAGTGACCAAAATTACTGCATCCATCAACTTGCTGTAAATTGCAAATGGTGGTTTGAGTATGGTGTACTTGATGCAAGTATGTTTATGTATTGGTTTAAAGAACTGCAAATGGTGGTTTGAGTATGGTGTACTTGATGCATGTATGTTTATGTATTGGTTTAAAGAACTGCAAATGGTGGTTTGAGTATGGTGTACTTGATGCATGTATGTTTATGTATGGGTTTAAAGAACTGCAAATGGTGGTTTGAGTATGGTGTACTTGATGTGTTGATGTTTCATGGCCTGGCTTCGCTAACGAAGATCTAGGAAGGGCGTTGTCCACGTCTGATGCAGGCACGCTCATGGCTGACAAGGCCAATGCGGGAAAAGCAGAGTTGATGTTTATGTATTGGTTTAAAGAACTGCAAATGATGGTTTGAGTGTACTTGATGTGTTGATGTTTATGTATTGGTTTAAAGAACTGCAAATGATGGTTTGAGTATGGTGTACTTTGTGCGTTGATGTTTATGTACTGATTCAAAGAACTGACAGGTGTCTTCCCAGAAATGGCCCCATTGTGCTGGGCTGGCTTTTAGCCACATCATTTGAGTCGATTGATTATTTGTGTGTGCATAACTTGAATTGTAAATCTCAAGACTCCCCTGACTGGGAAGTGTGAGTGGCAGTCTGCGTTATAGTTATGATTATTAAACAGTCAAGTGTGCTTCCAGAGGACTGGCGTTACCGCCATGCAGCACTGATGGCAGTGTCAGCATGTGGGGAGGGTTGTCACTCCCAGATGGAACTAATGCTGGATGAAATCGTCAATGCCATTCTGCCCTACCTCAAGGACCCGGTAAGCTATAATGATCATGATAATAATTTGGGTGATTTTAGATATCGCACCTTTCTATGTGAAACATGCTCTTGTGTGCTGTATAATGTGAAATTCTAATTGTAAAATTTGCATTTAAACACTAAAACTGTGTAAAAAAAAAAAATTAGTTTGGTCTCTGAACAAAGATATGCACAATATAAATATTTATAACAATTATAATGATATAAAAATGACAACTTACATGTATCAATGATTTTAAAAAATCTGGTCTGGTTTTTATACAAACATCCAAAAACACAAACACACATACAAAATCAACATACAACAAAAAGCATGCTTCTTCCTCTTCTTCCTCTTTTCCTCTATTACTCTTCTCTTCTGTTTCTCTTTTCTTCTTCACCTTCTTCATCTCTGTCTTCTTCTCCTTCTGCATAATCTTCTCCTTCTCCATCTTCTTCTCCTTCTACTTCCCTTTTCCTATCAAAACAGCCACGAGAATAATTTGTGAACTCACACGAAAATAATGCTTTGAGATTGGATGTCTTTTTAACCAGTGAACATTCTGGTCGCATTTTTTGGAAAAAGTAGCTGTTCATTTTCTGCAACCAGATTTATTGTGTTCAGTTTCGAGCAAACGTTTAGCAAACATGCTTTGCCTAACACCATTGGTGTTCCACAATGCATAACAGAGTTGCTGCCCATGGACGCAGAAAGGAAAGCTTCATTTTATATCAGTGATGAGAATATTGATGATGCAGTTGCATCCAACAGCAGTGCCATATGACTGCTGCTCTGTGATTGTGATCATGTTTGTGTTACACAGCATCCTAGAGTACGGTACGCAGCCTGCAATGCCTTTGGTCAGCTCTGCACAGACTTTGGACCCAACTGCCAACGCAAGTTCCATGAAAAGGTTAGGAGCTGGGTGGTTAAGATTGCTTAGGATTCTGAGCGTCTCAGACCTGTGACTGTGTGTGTCAATTTTTGTTGGAAAAAAAAACGTAACAGAAGAGCAGTAGTGGTATCGATCAGGGCCAGACGTTATGAAATCTAAAAAATTTGGTATGAGTCTTATATTGTTGACTTAGAAGTGGTCTGCTTGCATGCCTGAGCATGAGCAAGACTGAAGTTTATTCTAGGTCGCAAAAAAAAAGAAAAAGAAAAGAAGGCTAAGCACAAGATGATTGACTTTTGTGTTGCTTTGAAGAAAAGCCCACTAAATTCTGAAAATGGGTCACAAAATAGCACCAAAGCATTGGATCAGACTAGGAGTGTGTGAAATGACCTGTGGCGTGTTTCTTACATGCTGGTTAGGCAAAGTTCTCATGAGACACGCTGGGAAGGTGCATTTCTTTCTTTTCCACCTGATAGCAAGAATGGTGAGGTTCTCACGAATCAAGGCAAAGTAGCCTTCAGAGCAACTTTGCCACAAGGAAGGAATAAAATAGACTCACTGCCTTGCACCTGTCTCTTTGTGCATGTACTGCTTGCCCTTTCCACTAGTATGTCAATGGGCTCGTGAACAAGATACACGTCTCTGAAATGTTTACACATTTTATTTGTTTGTGAAAAGTCAGTGATTAAAAGAAAGAGAAAATTTTGAAGTGTCCAAATACGAATTTTCTAGCTTTATTTCTTTTTATGTTTTTGTTTCTGTGTTAAACTTTTTTTTAAAGTTCACATCCCTTTTTTTTTTTTTTTTGTTAGGTAGATATATATATCCTTCAATGTTTCTTGTATCAAGGACAACAAGTGCAGTACAGGATACTTTACTGTCTTCAGTCAGATCAGTTAATTTGTGGTGTAAAACACATTAACAATGCAGATGAATCACAGTCATTCAGTTTGTTTACATACAGACAAGTGTGGTGCAGTATGATTATAAACCAGTATTTTTACATGGATCTTTGTATTAGAACTTTGCTCCTTGGCAACATTTTACATAATTATCTCCCATCTTCGGATTAATACACTGTCCCCAAGTGTCGGATTGTGCCAGACATTTCCATTATTGTTTACCATTTTTGGATTGATTAAACACAGCCCCCTGGTGTCAAAAATGTGCTTGTTGTTTCCGTTATCATCTTTCGTCTTTGCATTAATTGAACAGCTGTCCCTTGGTGTCAGATTGTGCCAGAATTTTGATAATTATCTCCTGTCTTTGCATGAAGAAACACTGCCCCCTGGTTTCAGACTGTGCTATTCATTTTTTATAATTACCCTTATCTTTGCATTAACTCAAAGTCAGATCGTGCCATTTTTCGTAATTATCTCCCATTTGTGTATTAACACATTGCTATCTGGTGATTGTGCCATTTTACATAAATATTTCCCATCATCACATCAGCAGTCTGCTCTCTAGTGTCAGATTTTGCCATTTTACATAATTATCTCCCATCTTTACATCAACACTCTGCTCCTTGGTGTCAGATTTTGCCATTTTACATAATTATCTCCCATCTTTGCCCTCTGGTGTCAGATTGTACCAGGTCTGCTGTCAGTGCTGGATGACGATTCGGTGCCGAGGGTTCAAGCCCACGGAGCAGCGGCCCTTGTGAACTTCAGCGAGGACTGCCCGAAGGGCATCCTGGTGGGCTACCTGGCCACTGTCATTGCCAAGCTGGAGCACGTCCTCACCTCCAAGTTCAAAGAGGTCAGGGGACGGGGCTTCTTGACATGGGTTCACAATTCATGGTTCTCACACAGTTATAGGAGTCTAGAAAAGTCTTAGAAAAATATGTTTTGCCCTTCAGAATCTGGAAAAGTCTTGGAATTTTGATCAAACCCTTGACCAGCACTAGAGCTTAATGCATTTATAAAAAAAATAAACAGATAAAAAGGTGAAATCTTTATTGATACCATCTTTCTTTCTTTCTTTTTCTCCACTTTCTTGCTTTTTTGTTGTTGCTGTTTTTGCTTTTCTATTTTCTTTGGGGTTTTTTGGGCCAGTGAAAAAAACCCATAGAGCACCAAAAAATAGAAAAAGAAAAGAACAGAGCAACTTTATTGTGCTCTGTGTTCATGTGTGCTGAGGCCACACACACAAAAAACAACAACAAAAAAACCAACCCTGAAACACATTGATAATGGGGTATAATATTTTCAAATAATGGTCTTGTGCGTTCAGACTTAGGCACAGCTGTGCTTTTGTATTAATGTAGTTACAAAAACATTCACTTCTGGCACTCAAGATGGCGGACAAGAAATAAAAATATGTCCATGAGATGTGAAGACAATGATGAAGAGAGTGGAAAAATCCATCCATCTTTCAAAAAGAAGGCTGGATGAAACTTCCAATGTAGATATTCAGAGATATCCTGAATTAAGAGAGTGGGAAAGGCCCAGAATTTCCACACTGTACGGCTTGCCAGTGTGATTTTAGTGTTGCACATGGAGATCTCAAGCCTTCTGTTAGAGATGTAACTCTATTAGAAATGTCCATGGTTGAACTTTCCATTCATGGCTGCTGACGAAATGACTGTGGCACTCAAGTTACTTTTTTGTTCTTGACCTCTTGCATACTGGATGGTCTGTTGTTAACTCTGATAGAAGACGCAAGTGCCTGATGATCCCAGCAGTGAAACAGATGCAGTTATTTTTTGTTGTTGTTTTTTTATGCTGCTGTTTTTTGTGTTGTTTCTTCAGCCTCCAATTTTTCTGATACTTATTTTTCTATTCGGATTAAAAAAAAGAAGGGATCCCCCACGGCATATTTTCCCTTTTTTTTTCTTTTTTAAACATTCTTCCATACTATGTTGTTTTTTGTTCTGGAGAATGTAGTAGTGGAGAATGGCAGGGGAATACATGACATGTTGTGTTGACAGCACAAAGAGAATGTGACATATTGTGTTGACAGCACAAAGAGAATGTGACATATTGTGTTGACAGCACATTGAGAACATGACATGTTGTGTTGACAGCCCATAGAGAACATGACATGATGTGTTGACAGCAAATAGAGAATGTGACATGTTGTGTTGACAGCACATTGAGAACATGACATGTTGTGTTGACAGCACATAGAGAACATGACATGTTGTGTTGACAGCACATAGAGAACATGACATGTTGTGTTGACAGCACATAGAGAACATGACATGTTGTGTTGACAGCACATAGAGAACATGACATGTTGTGTTGACAGCACATAGAGAAGGGGAATAAACTGGTGCTGGAGCAGGTCATCGTGACCCTGGCTTCTGTGGCTGACACCGCTGAGGACAGGTTCACTGAATACTATGACAGGTATGTGGGGATAGGGTGAGTGCTTGTGTGTGTGAGTGCAGTGTGTTGTGTTTGTGTATACTTTTGTGTACATGCATTGTCATGTGTGAGTGCATAAGTCTGTATGTATTTTAATTGTTTCGAATATTTGTATCTGTTTAAGTGTTTGTGTTAGTGAGAGTATCTTTGTTTTTGTGTACTTATTTACACATGTTAAAAAACAAAAACAAAAAAACCCAACCTTTGAACCTGCATGTGTTTGTATGTATTGTACCATGTTGTGTTAGTGATGTGAGACTGCTAATATGTGTGTCTACAAAGTGAAAGTAACTACCAGTAAAGCAAAGACAAGTCAGCAGACATAATTCTTATAGTTTGTAGACAGGCGTGATAACTGAGTGGTTAAAGCATTGGACTTTCAATCTTAGGGTCCTGGGTTTGAATCTCAGTAACAGCACCTGCTGGGCAAAGGGTGGAGATTTTTCCAGTCTCCCAGGACAACATATGTGCAAACCTGCTTGTGCCTGAACCCCCTTTGTGTGTATATGCAGGCAGAAGATCAAATAAGGACGTTAAAGATCCTGTAATCCATGTCAGTGTTCGGTGGGTAATGGAAACAAGAACATACCCAGCATGTACTCCCCTGAACACGGAGTATGGCTGCCTACATGGCGGGGTAAAAACAGTCATACATGTAAAAGCCCACTCGTGTACATATGAGTGAACATGGGAGTTGCAGCCCACGAACAAAGAAGAAGAGTTCAGAAAAAAACATTGTTTCGTTAACTAGGTACCGGCACCCGCTAACACAGGCTGCGGGAAAGCCAGCAGCCAATCGAAAATTGTCACTTTTCACTTGATGATTTTTGTGTGAAATTGTGTATAAATCGTGTTTAAAACATAATGAAAATAAATATAAGCCATTAATCTTTCAATCGATTGTTCATATATATTCTTGTATGCGAGTGTGAGTGTTTATTCGTTCCGAGAACTGCCTACCGTAATCGGTGAAACTCACCCCATGTCGCGCTTCCGCTATGGCGGACATTCGCGTTGTCCGAGGGTCACTTGTTTTGCTTTGTTTATAGGTTGTGGAATTTACCATCCCCAGTATTCAAATGAGGTCAAACCGCAAGGTCGAAGCCTTAACAAGTTCCACCATCAGTTATTTTATTAATTTGTTTTATAACAAAAAGCCAGCACACCGATCAGTTAAAAGAACATTTTGAAGGCTTTTTCCACCAAAGTAAAGCTTTTAAATACAATGTAACATTATGCGATAGAAAGCTTATTTTTCACTGATTCGAATGGTACCAAAGGTCAATGTATTCATATGTGTTCAGTTACACCGCAGCCAATTAAAAGCACACTTGCAACAGTGACACACATTCACACATTGACTCGACTCGGCGATGGCAGCTCCGATGAAATCGACAAGCGATGACGCTAACATTTCAAGCGTTTTCGTCGTCCAGATCAAAATTCATCTCGGTAAGTGTTACGGGTTTTATAGATTGATTCATAATTAATTGATCCACGCAGTTTTTAGAGCTTGTTAATCCATAGGATCGTTCTGATTTCGTGATAAATGGAGTGAGCTTTGACTGCTTGATGAAGTGATCGACACGTTTCCACCAGTTGTGTTTCGTGTCAGTACTATTTTATTCTAGACTGAAATATTGTATGAAAACTCTTGTAATGAAACGTAAATGCATTATTTTGCATTTTGTTATATTGTTATATACATTTTGGGATTCTAAAAGAAAGGATCGCCGATTTAAATGAAGACAATTGATCATGACATAAGCCGGAAACAACCACCTCATAGGCCTCTCGTGACCTAGTTAACTAGGTTAACATAATTATTGAGATTGGTTTGTTATTACTTATTGTTAACTTAGTTCAGAAATAAATACCAACATTAATGGAATATAATTATCTATATCACAATCTGAGCATGGAGAGATGGGATCAAAGGCCATTGTACATAATTGTTTCACATCATCAAGCTCTTTGTTTACATTTGTCAATACACTCTCTCTTTCTCCTTCTCTTATAGTTTTAGCACACACACACGCGCGCGCGCACACACACACACACACACACACACATGAAGTGTGCATGCACTCAGGCAGCAACACATCCGCTGTGTGTGTGTGTGTGCTTTTGTGCTAACACTGAGGGACAGAATGATGAATATTGTGCAAAGCATTTTATACCCAGTGTCTTTGCTGTACATGCAGGTTTCACACCACTGCTGATTTAATGCAATACCTTTTGATAACAAACATTAACACATGTAACAAATGTTAAATAAGAAATAAGTAAGTAATAGAAACTAGCTTTCATTAATAGGAGGGAAAAATCACCGTTTTAGTGACAATTGCAAATATTAATGTAACTGTCCATAGAGAAGAGCCTTGACAGGTTTTACTCCTCTTTTTGTTTTCTTATATGGTCTGCAGCAATATTATATAAATCTGTTCTTATACGCAAATACCAAAGCTACATGAGAAAAAACACAAAAAGTACAAACAATGCAAAGCTTATAATTATGCACACACACATATACACACACACACACACACAGAGCATGAATCAATGAATTGATGCACTTGCAGATGCATTCAGTATATGTGTACATGCATGCATTCCGGGCAGCACACATTGAACCATCTTTGGGTACATAAAATCATAAACCAATATTTAAACATTTAGTGATTTAGCCTGCATTTTGTGAACTTGTAAACTATCTGTATCAGATCAGATGATTTTTTTTTTCAGAGCCAGTGGATGTTGATACAGACCATGACCTGTCTGCAGAATCCAGCGACACAGCTGAAGAAGAAAACACTTTTAAGGATTTTGTTTTCACCAGGATTGGAGAAAATATTGCTGTCTTCAGTGACAATGATTTTCATGTCGGAAGTGTCTGAAATTTTTAGACCAGACCAGGCTAAGGTGAACGTTCCACACAAATGTACAGTTGCCAACAACACATGTGTGGCCACATAAGCCAGAAGATGGGAGTATTTCTGCAATGTTTGTGTTTTCTTTTGGTTTTGAAGTTACAATGCAGAATGGCAGAATGTGGTCTGTTCCTGAACATGACAAACTGAGGAAGACATACTTGTACAGAGATTCGCATAAATCTTGTTGACAGTCAGTGACAATGCCACCAACCTCCCTCAAACACCACCAACCCCTTTTTTTTTTCCTCTTTTGTTTCATTTTTTCATGTTATGGAAACAGTCTACAAACATAAAGTAGTACATATATTGCCAAGTTGTTAAGATTAAAAGAAATATGTTAGACTTTTTTTTTTATTCACTGATTTAAGATTTTTTGTACATCAAGACATATTCATTTTCTTCATATGGATAAACCAAAATTGCCGGTTTGATGTTTGTATATTACTGTTTTGAATAGAATTGTTTGTTGTAACATTCTTAACACTCATGCAAAATTTGAAGCAAATCCATCAAATAGTTTTTGAGTTAGAGCTGTTTTAAGTTTGACAGCTTGTGACGTCACTTTTTCCATCCCACAAATTAAGGAAAACCCCATTTTTAAAGGCCAATTATTCATTTGTAAATCAAGTTAACTGTACAGAAAAAAAAAGCAAAATCAGTATGTTGTATGGGGTCCGAATCATAGATTTCAGCTGTTTCTAATGTATAGTTTTTGTGTGGCTGCCCTCCAAAAATGCTTTATCAGGGTATTTTGGACATATGAAACTGGCATTTTTGTCAAATTTGAGGCTCTGTAAAATAGAAACTTTCTGGGTAATGGATTTGTTTTTTCTTTTTATTTTTTTTATATGTTATGTACTCTTGAAAAGTAATAAGATGGGTCTGCTGTGGTAATGATTATGCTGTTCAGGTATCACTGAACTTGAGGAAAATCTAAGTTTGTCATGACATGTCATCTTAAAATGGCCATATCTCAGAAACTAAGAAAGGTAGAGACTTCATTCTTTTTGTGTTTTGTCTATTTTTTAAAGTAGTTTTTTTTTTTTTTTTTTATAAAATGTATCACAAATCTTTTTTTCTATTTTAAAATTTTGACTGCCGGTACCTACATTAACCAGTTGAGTGCCAGAGAATTTTGTAAATAAGTGCTCTCCCCTTGCCAGTGAATTTGAGTATTTGGGGGTAATGAATTTAAAAAAATTGTAGTGAAAAGAAAAACCTGTGGGAGATGGGGAAAGAAAGTAAACATTTTTTGAAGGAAAATGAATATAGATTCTGCTACTGGGTTTTTTCCCCAGTTAGTTTGATTGTAGATAACTGATCAGGCATTTAAAGTCAAAATTTTTTTCCCCACTGCTACATAATGACACCCATGAAGAAAAACAAATACAGCAAGAAATAACATGCCTATTATCAGATTATACCTGCAGAAGAAATTAAAACAGGTTATAAGTTTATACGAATAAATCACAACTCATGTAGACATGTCAGTGAATTACTGTCCCAACAATGACAAAGGTGGGTATAGTCAATGTAAAAGATCAATCAGGATGTCAGAAACTGAGCTGGCAAGTTTTTTGACAGCTAAGAGCTTTTGCATGTTAGAGGGTGAAGTTCTTTGATGTCAAGGGTTGTACGTGGGTGGATTTTGAGTGTCTCCTGTGCATCTGGCTTGCCACCTGATTCAATGACAGGTGTTAAAAACAAAAAGCATGTGCTTCACTTCCAGTGCAGGTTCAGCCCTGCGTTTCTTGAAAATCATGGAGCGGTGGCGGTTGTCTGTTTCCTGCAGTATGCAGTGACATGTGAGTGCACTGGCCTCCAACTGCCACGCCCACTTCACACCATCTGGCTGGCATTTGACCTGTTGTCTTATTCACTTCTCTCCCTCTCCTCCCCCTCTTCCAACACTCGCTGCACATATTCTGTCAGTCATAGCCACTTGTTCAAAAACAGTCTGTACAGACGGACTGAATTACCAAAAATGGACTGTCAGTTTCATCTCTGTCCTTGTGATTCACCTTTGTGTTCAAACCAATCATCAGACAAGAGAGATCCTTGTCCATCGCTATAGTTATCCATACTCCAATGAAGGAAAAATCAGAACATGTGCAGGATGTCAGTGGACGTCTTAAGGCACTATAGCAACACTTTTTGTAGGACGTTAGCTGACATAGGCACTCAAGTGGTTAATAACAGTAAGAAGAAATGAGAAGCAGGACAGAGAATTTTTTAAGTTTCCACATGCACACATTTTATTCACAGAATACACCTTGTGTCTGTGAAAAGGGAGGAGTAGGGAAATGTGATCAGTGTGCACTGAATCTGAGCTTAATCACCCATTCACTGACAGTAAAAAAAATATTGGTTGCCCAACAGACAAGTGGAGAGAGCTTTTCCACTTGTCTGCTTAACTCTTTCCAGACGAAGGAATGCTCACGCATTCCTACACAAAACGTATTCGGTTTCGGACGAAGGAATGGAATAGCATTCTCCGAAAGTAAAATTCCATCATGCGCTGTACACGTGATTTTGTGATTAGCCAAGCAGAGTGCGCTATTCTGGGTCACTCCACAATCGAACAGTGTGATTGGTTAGTCTGGGATGTGTGGCCTGTCTCGCACACACGCTGACAAAGTCACTGACCGGTCGTCTGCTCGCGTGCCAGCCTGTCAGCAAAGCGGCCTCTTCTCAGAATGTTGTGAAGCGAACAAGGCAGTGACGGCAATGTTTTAGGGTTGCCGAAGTACTTGAAATGCTACAAAGTGAAGGGTCGGACATTAAGAGGTGGATGATGATGAAGAAGAAAGCAAATTTAATGCAGAAAGCGAGCATGGGTATGGTGATTCGGGGTGAAAAATTGGCAGTATTTTCTACATATGGCAAAACTGTAAAAATAAGATGAGAAATTTGATATTTTTTTTTTATGTAATAGCTCAACACGTAAAAAAACCAGTTTTGAAAGTTTCATTTTCTTACACAGTATTTTGTATTTTTTGTAATTTTTTTCCAAACCCTTACAAATGGGCCGTCTGTGGGGAAAAGCAAGGGAGAAAACTTGTTGTTCCGAGTGAGTTAAAGGTGTAGTGGTTGTGGACAATCGACAGGTGGGTATTTGAAGCCCTGATGTGTATTGTGTTGTGTGAGTGATTTGAGACCTTGTGGTGCAGGTTCATGCCGTGCCTGAAGTACATCATCCAGAATGCCACACGGGATGAGCTGCGCTTGTTGCGGGGAAAAACCATTGAGTGCATCAGTCTGATCGGGCTGGCTGTCGGCAGAGAGAAGGTGTGCTTTGTGGCCCACACACTGACAGCATACAGGCACAAACACCCGCATGTCAAAATGCACATGTTTTCATACACATATATACAAAAACTGACAACACACATAGACAACACACATACATGCATACATGCACATGAGCACACAGACACTCACACTCTCACACTAACACACACACACACACACACACACACACACACACACACACACTCTTTGTGGTTACTTTGTGGGAAGGCTAAGACACACTTCTGTTGTTTTTTTTCGTTTGATTTTTTCAGACATACTACATACACACATTAAATACATTATAAAGATCTATTTCTGTGTGGGCTTGTTTGTGTCATGGTGTCTGTAGTAGGTATTGTGGGGAGGGTGCACGTCTGCTTTAGCATGCGTGACAAATGGCATGTTGTCAGTGTATGAACTAGGGGATGCCAGTGGAAAGCTATATACCGCAGTGTACATTCACAAAAGGTTGGAATATGATATGTGTGTGCCACCATTTGCCAAAAATATCACAGATGTTCATGGGTGTGTGGTTGTGATTGATTTTAGTAACTCCATCAGTCCATGATTTTGAAGGTGGGCGGGGGGGGTGTTGTTTTTTGTTGTTGTTTTTATTATTACGCCCGAATCCTCAAAATTCCCTGGCAAGCAGAGAGCACTTTATTTTATTAATTTTTTGTTGTTGAAAATTTTCTGGCATTGAATGGGTTAAAGCTGGAAAAAAATTCATAAAGAAGGCAAAGATTATTATGTGATGTGTTCTTATCTTTATTTTATCACCAGTTTCATGTGTTAGAATGACTGCTTGAATTTTTTGGTGCTTGTTAAATCACCAAATGAATTTTGCTTTGATGACTTTAAATGTTTTCTATTAATGATGCATATGTTGCTGGTCAAACGTTTCATGGTTCTTGTGTGTATTCATGTATGTGTGTATTTATATGTATGTGTGTGTGTGTGTGTGTTACAGTTCAGTCAGGACTGTAACGAAGTGATGCAGTTACTGCTGAAGACACAGACTGACCAGCAGGACTTGGCAGATGATGACCCACAGGTAATGATGAATCACCATGGGAGATATTTAGTGATAATGACAGTGATAATGACAACCACAACAGTGATGCAATGCAATGCAATAATGTGCTGCAAGTCTGCATTTTATCTTTTTATCTGTTGTTACTTTGTGTATTTGTGTGTGTTGTTACGAAAAGTAACACAAATCAGTACAATATGATACAAACATGTACTATCATGCTGATACAAAACATGTTCTATCATGCTGTTTTTTCCAGGGATGTTAGAGCTACTCTGAAATATGTAAATGTGCTTTTCCATTTTGTTTTAAAAAAAAGTTTCAAAATGATGCATCTTTCAGTTGGGCGTGACTGCTGCAGAAAAGCCCCAGAGTCCTTTCCTGAGATCTGTGCAAATCTGGACAGAAAGCGGGGAAGGGGGTGAAACTTAGATGTGTCGCTGACAACGGCTGTTATAACACTACTGCTCATGCATTTAACAACAAAATTGGGGAAAAACAACAACAAAACCAAAAAAGCTATTACTATGTTCTTTTCAGCCGTGCTGATAATGAAAGGCATGTTTCTGATCTGTTCTGCATCGATGGAACCAACTCTTGTGCCAAACATTATGCATTACTTAGTTCCGGCAGAAAGTCAGTTACTGTGTCCTTTTTGATGAGGTCTAGCATGTTTTGAATTCACACACACACACACACACACACACACACACACACACACACACACACACGAGCAGACTAAGATTCACTCTTGTCTTCAGGAGTGTACTGATGTACCCATGGCCTGATGTGCTGATACTATGTTTTTCACACTAAACTTAATTTTGACATGGAAAACACACACACACACACACACACACACACACACACACACACACACACACACACACACATCTAATATCACTAATAGTGAAACGACGCTAAACTAAAGAACGAACCCCCCCTCCCCACACACACACACACTGGGCAATACACACACACACACACACACACACACACACACACTGGTACAGACACCTACCCCACCCCATTAAGAAACATTTGCACACTTACACATGTGCACTCGCACACATACACAAACACAAACACACACACACACACACACACACGAGATCTCTAGTCCTGTCTTGCCACCAGGGCTGTTAGTCAATTAAACTAATGCTTTTTTGCTGAAATTGCATCAGCAGATGATGTGTAATATACTTGATGGCTGCAGTTGGATGTTATTTAGATCTGAGATCTGTAGCTGAAGTGCCAAAATTGCCTGATGTCTCTCATCGGGTTTTCCACCCTTTTTGTGTGTGTGTGTTGTCACATGTTGAAGGAATGGAAGGTGGTTGGTGATAACAGAATTATTATGAAATCTGTTTAGATCAGTGGCCCCCATCTGTCTTTCTCTCATACAATACCGATTTCACCATAATAGAGAGAGACCTCTCTCTCTCTCTCTCTGACTTGTCTTCTCAGAAGGTCCTGTATGTTAATTCCTGAAAAGAAATTGCTTAAGCACCATGAACAAAGTACCCAGATTCATTCTATCCAACCATATATGACTCTCGTCTAAATCACCACAAACAGGACTACCACAATCCCCCTCCCACCTTTCATGGGCATCCAGTCACTCCCTCTAGCTCTCTTTCTTTCCCACCCTTTTCCTCTTACATTTCATTACCACAGTCCGCACCATACTCGCCACTTCTGCCTCCTTTTTACTTGGCCAGAAGAGAAATGCCAGTAGTGGTTTAGGTAGAGATGATAGGTTAGGGTGAGAGGGTGTCCAAGTCCAGTTCTGAAGAACCAGTCGCATATCAAAGGGCAGTGTGGAAAGCCTGTTTCCGTGCAACTACCATGTGGATGTAACGGCAGTTTGCACCACGGTGACCACCTTCTCTCTTTGGGACTGTCTCAGCCTTGTTTTCTATGTTCCTCACTGTCTTAATGTGTCGGTGTTAACCCTCACCATACCCTCAAAATTATGCTGTGTGAATGCTGAAATACACACACACACACACACACACACACACACACACACACACACACACACACATTATATTGGTATGTTAAGACTGTTTTTCATTTTTTACAGTCATAATTCTTTGAAATTGCCAAATGTTCCCCAGGTTTACAGACAGAAGTCCATGATAGATCTCAGATTTTCAGCCTATGGGAAACATTATTTGCTCTTTATTTTGTGTGTCTGTGTGCAAGTTTAAAAAAAGAAGAAGTTAATATTGACACCTGCAGAACATTGAGACTGGTGAATCATGCACAGTACCTGGGTTATAAACAGTTTATTGGGGGGTCAGTTTCACTGAGGCTTTGAGCACACACACACACAGAGCTGAATTGAAAACACACACACACACACACACACACACACACACACATACAGAGCTGAATTGAAAACACACACACACACACACATACAGAGCTGAATTGAAAAAACACACACATATACTCTCTCACTCTTGCAAACACACACACACACACACAGAGTTGAATTGAAAAAAGAAACACACATACACTATCACTCTTGCAAACACACACACACACTCACACGCACGCGCACACACACACACACACACACACACACACACACACAGAGCTGACTGAAAACAAAATACAAAACATACTTTCTCTGTCTCTCTCTCAGGCACACACACACTTTCACCCTACCCTCGCCCCTCTTTCACCACACACACAGGGTTGAATTGAACACACACACACACACACACAAACACATACACTGCTCTCCTAATACAGTCCCCAAGATCCCCTCGCATGTTATGGTAAATTTCACAGTTTTGGAATCTTATCTCTGCATACAGATAAAAACTAAGAGAGAGAGGAAGGGAAAGGCTGTGTCATGAATAAAATAAATGATGGTAACTGTAAGTCAGCCATTTTATGTTGGTGATTTTGTCACGTGAAGGTGCTCCTTTTTGTCTTTGGGGATTGGTATCTCTGTGATTACTGAAAGCTTCACTTATATGTTTGATGATTAGCCCCAAATCATGTCTTAGTTAGTACAAAGAAGATGTAATGAAGAGTGTATTAAAGTGTAAATGCCGCCATGTCCTACTACTGAAAACTACCATAAAACTACTGAAAACTGGGGTTCTACTACTGAGAGGTATTTGGGAACCTAGGCAGGTCTGTGCTGGTGTTACATATATCTTCATCAGTGTGCTGGTGTTACATATATCTTCATCAGTGTGCAGGTGTTACAGATATCTTCATCAGTGTGCAGGTGTTACAGATATCTTCATCAATGTGCTGGTGTTACAGATATCTTCATCAGTGTGCAGGTGTTACAGATATCTTCATCAGTGTGCTGGTGTTACAGATATCTTCATCAGTGTGCAGGTGTTACAGATATCTTCATCAGTGTGCAGGTGTTACAGATATCTTCATCAGTGTGCAGGTGTTACAGATATCTTCATCAGTGTGCAGGTGTTACAGATATCTTCATCAGTGTGCAGGTGTTACAGATATCTTCATCAGTGTGCAGGTGTTACAGATATCTTCATCAGTGTGCAGGTGTTACAGATATCTTCATCAGTGTGCAGGTGTTACAGATATCTTCATCAGTGTGCTGGTGTTACAGATATCTTCATCAGTGTGCTGGTGTTACAGATATCTTCATCAGTGTGCAGGTGTTACAGATATCTTCATCAGTGTGCTGGTGTTACAGATATCTTCATCAGTGTGCTGGTGTTACAGATATCTGACATCAATGTGCTGGTGTTACAGATATCTTTTGTCAGTGTACTGGTGTTACATAACTCCTACATCAGTGTACAAGTGTTAGATAGTTTACATCAGTGTAGTGGTATTAGAGATCCCCTACATAAGTGTACTGGTGTTACAGATCTCCTACATGATCTCGGCATGGGCACGGATGTGTAAGATCCTGGGCAAGGACTTCCAGCAGTATCTGCCCATGGTGATGGGACCAGTGCTGAAAGCTGCCTCTCTCAAACCTGAAGTGGCCGTCATTGACAGTGAGTGACAGCATGATATAGGAAAGCTTATGTGTGTTTTATTACAGATGTGTGTGTAACTTCAGAGAGCAGTTAGAAATATTGATTATTCTTGGGTTCCCCCATGGACATAATTGATTTTAAGTTGTGATGTGGAGGGAGGGGAGAGGAAGAGAGGACTACATCAAGTGCCTGTGTGTTTGGTGTGAAGTCAGTTCTGATTGGTTGTCTCTGTCGCAGGTGAAGACATGAAGGAGATGGAGGACGATGAGGACTGGCAGTTTGTCACCATCGGTGACCAGGTGAGAATTGTGATGAGAGCTGTTGTTTACCTCAGTGTGTGGAGGGGAAGGGGGTGGGGGGTATTTCCCCCCTTCTTTAAACGCTACATGTATTTTTGTTGCTGCCCCAATTTTTTTCCCTAGGTTTTCATTTTCTTTTAGACATACCTGGCAGTACTGAATGCCTGTTGGCTGTGAAGGATGCTGCTGTGCTTCTGGACCAGAAAGCCAGATCCGCAGCGATAAGTATGTCTGCTAACGTGCTCCACCCTCCCTCTTGTCTCCCATGATTTTCACCACACACTGCACACTTGTAAGGTCTAATGGGGAAAAAAGTATTATTTCAAGTTAGGTAATGAAATATTTTATATATTTTTATAAATAAAGAAAAAAGGCTGAAATATGACCAGGTAACTGGTGTCAAGCACAATGTTTCCTGTCTTCATGTTTCAGCTTGTTTCTGCCCTTTGTGTTTGAGAAGTACTTGACATTTAATGAGATTTCCTATTATTAGCGTATTACACCATTATGTCATTACTCTGCAGAATCAGAATTCCCCTCCCCCCCCATCCCTGCCCGATTCCATATCCAGAATGTTTGTTTAAAAGCTTTGTGTGACAACATTCCCAGTGGGGATTGTTAGGGTGGAGAGAGTTTAAACAAAGCAGAACGAAGAAGGGTGGTGAGGTTTTCTGTCTTTGTGTGTGTTTGACGGTGTGATTCAATTTCTTTGATGCTTTTAGGTGAGTGGTTTTCCTGTGTTTGATGGTCATTTGACACCCTCCATGCCCAAACAGGATTATTCAAAACTACTGTGAATTTTTGTGTTGGCAGCAAAACTTTGGCATCCGCACAGCTGGTCTTGAGGAGAAGGCAACAGCCTGTCAGATGTTGGTGTGCTATGCCCGTGAGCTGAAAGAAGCCTTTGCTGAGTATTCTGAAGAAGTGGTGAAGATCATGGTTCCTTTGCTCAAGTTCTACTTCCATGACGGTATCCTTTCTGCTAGGCATGGCAGTGGGTGTGTGTGAAAAGGGGGAAGGGGGGATTGTGGTTTTTCTTGGCATGTGTCTTTCTTGATTCTGGACAGGGTGAGTCAGGTAGAGTTGTGTGGAGTGGTAATATTGTACCTGACAAGGAAGCGAGTGTCCTTTGGTCCATGTATGGACGAGGATTTTTACTCCCCACTCTCCACCGGATCTTGAGTGCTGGTCTGGGTGCTAGTTTTTTGGATGAGATGATAAACAGAGGTCCTGTGTGAAGCATGCACATAGCACACATAATATAAACCATGACAACAAAAGGGCTCACCTTGGCCAAAAACGGGTTGATAAATCCATGTTGATAGTAAAACACATACAGAACAAAAAGGTGATGCTGCACTGGCCCAGATTTCACACAGAAATATGTTGTGACAAATAAGTAATACAGTAATATAAATCTTATGCTGTTTGTAAAATAGATAAGATTTGGAGAGTTCAGTTTAGTTACTCAAGGAAGCATCACTGTGATTGGACAGATCCATATGTACTACACCACATCTGCTAAGCAGGTGCCTGACCAGCAGAGTAACCCAACGTGCTAGGTCAGGCCTTGAGGCTTTCAAAACATGCATTCTAAGCTTTGGAGAGGCAGGCAAGGATATGGTGGAGCGTGTTCCTTAAATCCCTACGTACAGACGTGCGGATAGCAGCGTCAGAGTCACTGCCATACCTGCTGGAGTGTGCCAGCATCAGGGGAGAGCATTACGTATCAGACATGTGGAGCAACTACATCTGTCCCAACTTGCTGAAGGCCATTGAGATTGAACCGGAGCAGAGCGTGCTGCCCGAACACCTCAACTCTTTTGCCAAGGTCTGCCATCTTTTTTCTCTCATTCTCTCTCATTGTCCCTTTGTCTTCGTTCAGTAGCTTTCTTCATACCTTACCTTGATACCTAACCTTTGTTACAATGCACTGTTTTGGCATTTTGTGATGAGTTGTAGACAGGCGATTTTACCGACCTTGCTTTGGTTATGACGTCACAGACCTCTCTTCATGCCATGCTGCTGGAATGAGATTTTATGGCAGCATTCAGTCAGGCTGGGTGCTTTTTTTTTTTGCTTTTTTTTTGCTAAATATGACTGAATCAGAGTGAGTACATGTGGTATCCAGCTTTTTTAGGTGTTCAAATAATGTTTGATTTATTTAAATGTGATTGCATAACTGCAAAGTTTAGAACCAGGTGTTTTAAATATTTGCTGAATTGAAGTAAATAGCTGTCTTCATATAAAATGAAATCAGTAGGTTGAAATGAAATGATTCATGTGATTCCATCTCCATCTGAATCTGTGTCTTCTTTGTCTTATTTATTTACTTTTTTAATCTTTTTTTTCTGTTTTATGTTGTGAACAACGAGTTTGACAACGATCATGTTTATATTCATTGTAATGCCTTTCAGTACAGGGATGAGAGCTGCACTGAAATGCACTTACCCAATTTATAAAAAAAAAACCTTTTTTTTTAATGCTTCTGTCAGTTGGTCATGACTGCCGCAGAACAGCCCCAGAGGCCATTCCTAAGATAGTGCAAGTGGAGAGAAAATGGGGAAGGTAGTGAAACTTAAGTTGATGTTGTGAAGAGGGCTTTTGTGATGCTACTGCCAATGTATTTGCCAACAAGATTGGAGAAAAAACCCATTCTGTTCATCAGTCCCGATAATGAAAGGCCCGTTTCTGATATGTTCTGAGTTGATGGAACCAATTCTTGTGCCAAACATTATGCGTTACTTAGATCCGGTTGAGAGTCAGTTGTGAGTCGTTTTGATGAAATCTAGCACGCTTTGAATTTTTTAAAAACAACAAACAAAACAGTGCTTTTTGTATGTATGCTGAAATTACATCAGCCAATGATGTACTGATACATTTGATGGCTGCTGTTTGTATATGTTATTTTGATATGAAATCTGTAGCTCAAATACCAAAGATTCATCTAGTTTAAAAGCAGAAAATATGTTTTGTTTTATACCAGGTTTTAAGCTTATAGGAAACACTGTTCTTTCTTTGTGTGTTTATGTGCCATTTCAAAAATAAAATATTGACCCCTGCAGAACAATGAAACATTGGTTATTCCTGCACTGGTAAACATTTGTAAACTTTTTTTTTTTTTTTTTTTTTTTGTCAGCTTCAGGCAGACTTTGCCCCCCAGAATCCTCAGTGTCACTTTTCCTTCACAACGGGGCTTTCAGCACCCTGGCTACAGTATGCTTTTTTGATTCAGTCCCTCTTGCATCCTTGTATGCAAACCTGCCTACCATAACAATTTTTCTGTAGTTTCTACGGAAATCAGTAAAGAAGTATGGGACTTTGGTCACGAGTTTAAAAATATGTTTTCAAATGATGGAAAATAATATTTTCAAATGACAGTCTTGTTTGGTCTGATTTCAGCATGGCTGCGCTATGTATAACCATCGTTACAAAAACTTCCGGCACTCAAGATGGTGTCTGAGAAAGCGAAGTTCGTCCATGAGACTGATAGAGAAGACAGTGATAAAGAAAATGGAAAAATTCTTTCATCTGTTGAGAAGAAGGCTAGGTATTCAGAGACATATCCCGTACTCAAAGCAAGCGGGAAGGCCCGGAGTTGGCACTCTGTATGGCTTGCTGGTGTGATTTTAGTGTGCACACGGTGGACTTGATCGGTTGATACTGCCACCGACACATGGAGAAAGAGAAACATCAGTGCAGCAGCTGTACCGAAGTCAACCCAGGCAATCATCACAAACTTTTTTTAAATTTATTTATTTATTTTTAAGAAAGCAGATTGTGAGCTTTCTGTTGGACATGTAGCTCAATTGGAAACCAGCATGATAAACTGCAACCTTCTGTTCACAGCTATTGACAAAATGAGGCACTCAAGTTGATTTTTTTTCTTGACCTTTTAGGTCGTTGGTCTTGCAATGAAATTGTGAATTCTCTCACCATCTCTTTCTGACTGTCTTGAGCAGTATGTGTGTGCATGAGTGTGTGTGTGCATGCATATGTAGCTTATGCTGATATGTGCACTTCGAAATAGGTATTAGTTGATCACAGTTGAAAAAATATGGTGCGATTTAAATACTCCTGATAGAAGTCCCCAACTACTGAAAATTGGCATTTGTGGTAACGAAAATTACGGATGGGCATTTTACAGGGTAGGCAGGTCTGAATATATTCATCGCCACGGCTAAAGAAGGAAACATTGAATTCAGCAGCTATCATTTATATGTAATTGTAAAACTTTTATTTCAACATAACTGCATTTACATCCACCAGTCGTCAAACTAAACCAATGAAAATGATTTTTCACATTCCTGAGCATGATATAAGCTGTTAGCTTGTTGTTGCTTTGCTGTTTATGTGTATATGTGTGACGTTTTCTGATTAAAGATTTGTTTAAACCAAATGAAATGAGAAGCTTTCGCCATGCATGTTAATTACTGGTTGACATGGATGATGAATTGATGACAGTGGTGATGGTGTGTGACACAGTGCGTGGAGAAGCTGGGGCAGGGCTGTCTGTCAGAGGCAGACATGGAGACACTGGTGACCATGCTGGCCAAGCTGCTGCAGAAACACTTTGAACGTCAGACAGAGAGACAGGGTCAGTCACCACACGCTTCTCTACTCTTCCATTTGTTTTGAACTGTTCAGCTATATTTGTTTTGTTTGGGTTTTTTTATTTTTTTATAGATTGATACTTCCATACGCTATCATTAGAATGAAGGTGGTTGTTTAATCTATAAATGAAAGAATATAATTTTTGTTTTATAAAGGAAAGAATGTTTAAAAAAAAAAAAAAAAAAGAAAAGAAAAGAAAGAAAGAAATGACAAAAAGTAGCACATTTTAACCCCAAGGCTGTCAGTCCATTACTCTCCTAGCCTCATTATTCTTTCATTTCCAGTCACATCCAACGAGGCAACCATGTTTCTGTTTTGCAGGCTTGGGAATTTTCCGCAGATCTGTTATTTCTATGGTTGAAATTTCATTTCCTGCTGAAAAAAACAAAAAAGAAACTGGTTGTTCTTATTTAGTGTCAGTGGTTATTCTTTCTTGACAGACTCCACTAATGGTACATATCACTCATTTTTAGTGGCTGATGATAATGTTTTCACTTTAATGAGTACCTGGTGTGAGTTGCTTCATCATGTCTTTGCTTGTAAAGATTGCTGATAAAGATTTGGATGCTGGTCACAGATCTGCCATCCCTTCCGTTCTCAGTGGTATTTATTTTGCTTGATTGCATTTGAGCCCTCTCTTTCACTTGCCAAAAAAAGATGCTGCAGTTATTGCCAAAAAAAGAAAGAAAGAAAATAAAAGGCCGTTTTGCTTTCCCTGCAGTAACAGGCAATGGCTGTTTTAAAGCCACTTCAGAGATCTGTACAAATGCAGGGAGAAAGTTGTGGGAGAGGGGGTGGGGTGGGTATGAGACTTCACTGTGAAGACATTACCACTTCAGTACCACTGCCGATGTGTACAAAATCAAGACAAAAAAGATACCAACACTCTTTACAGTGATTAATAAAGGCACATTTCTCATCTGTGTTGATCTCATGAAATCTTGTGCCAAACATTATGCATTATTTAGATCCGAGAGTGAAAGGCTTTGATTTGACAAACAAAGAGATTAAATTCTTATTACAATGAGCACACTGTGAACCAAAATCCACCAGCACAAGATCATCTCCTGTGTTCAGGAGAGCAGACCTACCATTGACATGCTCACAGCCTGATGTGCGTGTGTGTACACATGCTTTTCACACTTAACCTCTTCAGTGCCCCATATACATCCACAAAAATGCTTTGCTACTTGCCTCATGACATACATATATATCAGCATCATTCCAGGATTTTTCACAGTTCTGTTTCAGAATTAATGGGTTCTACAAGCAACCAGTCAGAAAGCTTGATATGTCTATTTTTGTTATCTGTGATAAGCAACGGCCAATCACGCTCTGTATGATAATTTCTGGATATTGTTGTCAACACTCCCCTCATGATACCTTCAAAATAGTGGACAATGAACCACAATCTTACCCTAGTGGCTTGAAACAGCAGTATGTCACAACAAAATAATTGCAATTTTGCCATCCAAGATGTTGCAGAAGCTTTACAAGTCACTGACAACAATAAATTGAGTGCTAGGTGTGGCAAAGTCTTGTCAGATGGTTCCCTTGACGTGACTGAAAGTTAGAATGATGATTTGCAGAGAGGAGGGAAGGTGGGGGTAGTTGAAGAGCTAGATGTAGCAGCAAAAGAGAAAGCGGAAGAGGGTGTCAATTTTAGCTCTGTGGCTGACGCAGAGTTGACTTCAAATACAAACCATCCACTTATTCAGGGCACTCTGTCTCTCATCCCTCTCTCACTGGCAACATACACTCACACTCTCAAACACAGTTGAAATGAAAACACACACACACACACACAAACATGCATGCACACATATTCTCTCTCTCTCTCGTATGCGACGGCAAGCGTGTGCTCTCACAGAATTGAAATGAAAACACAAACACACACAGATGTTGTCAAATGTGTATGAATTTGAAATGAAACAGTTCTTGGGTCTGACTTTACTGATGGGCTTGATGATTCTTTTTCAAGAAAACTGATTTGATTGAAAGGACTGGTCAATCAAATCAGTGTTGATATCACTTAGAGCAGTCACACAGAATCATGTATATATATATATGTGTGTCTCTTTTTTTGTGGTCATTTGTCCAGAGATATTTTACTGTGCAAATGACTAGACTAATGTTCATAATGAACAAGTTGAAAATGTGACAAAAAAAACAACAAAACACTGGTTTCAAAACAACTGCATGTTTTTGGAGAATTACAAAATTGGGAAACATCAAGTGTTTTGTATTTTTTATTCATTTACCTTTCAGAAAATATATACTGTTATGGGTCTGTATCCAATTACAAAGCCCGCAGAGTTTTTGAAAATATGTACCTGTTTTGTTTGCTTGTTTGTTTGGTTTATTTTTGGGGTGTTTTTTTTGTGTTGTTTGTTGTTGGTTTTTTTTTGGGGGGGGGGTTCTTTTTTTGTTAAAAACTCCTGGCAAATAGATATCACTTAGATCTTATTTCTCAGGCAGCAAAACAGTTTATGTCAGAGAAATACCAAACCCAGGGTTTGTACAGCGTCATGATCAGATGGGACATGTCCAAGGAGTACTAACAGAACAATTTCCAGGGCTGGAAAAGGGAGGTTGGGGAGGGGGGGGTGGGGGGGGGGGGGGTCAGAACCACTTCCAGGGCTGGAAAAAGGGGGTGTGGGTGGGGGTAATCAGAACCACTTCCAGGGCTGGAAAAGTCCAGGAAAAGCATGTTTTGTCCTTCAGGGTTTGGAAAAGTCTTGGATTGTAGTACAAGTAAAAGCCTTTGACCAGTACTGTTCAATAAAGAGTTTTATGTATTTAAGAAGAGGCAAGGCCATCAAGACACACTTGTGATACACGCCTTATTCAGTAAAGGAATCAAGAGGAAAGAAAGAGGTTTTTTAAAATCTATAAAATGTGTTCTGTATTAAATATTGTTAACCTTGGGAGAGGGAAAAAAGGCATGATAGTGGGATCAAACCATGCATGTTCAGTTCAGAAGCAAGTAGACTTATCCAGTGGGCTACAGAGCATTTGACATCATTTGACCAAGCTATGTTGTTGTTTTTTGTGTGTGTGTGATAAAGATGATCGTATTGGAGGTAATACCACATTTCAGTCATGTTTTTATATGTGTTTTTCTCTCGATTATTTCAGAAATTCTTTTAATTTGGTGATAAAGAAGATGTTGCCATCGCCTCAGGCACACTGCAGTATGTAGCTGTTTTCCCAAGGTCTGCACAGACCAGTCTAGACAAAGCTGACCGAAACTCAGTGAAACGGTTGATTCAGTTTTTCTTTTATGTTCATTTTGGTTTATTCAGTGTCCATTTTAGAATATTCACATGCAGTAAACACATCGATGGTGTAGTTAGTGTTACTGTATGTGTTCTGTCCAGAATTTGCATTTCTTTTCTTTTAATTGTGAACAAGAAAAATGATGTCATGCCATCTTCTTACCAAACATAACCTATGTTCTGGAAACTGGGAAGAGGTATTATGGAGTTGTTGGGGTTTTTTTTTATCTGGATTGAGCTTCATCATAATAAACTACTAGTGATCTGGAAATGCGGCTTAATTCGGAAGACTTAAACCTATTATTGCTATGACTGTGAAGATTTTTTTCCTACTATGTTAAATCCAAATTTGGTATTGGCAGAGAAAGTATTTCCAGAGAAAATGGCAATGTTAAAGTTTCCAACACACACACACACACACACACACACACACACACAACTGAACACCCGATTATAACATAGATTCACTTTGTTTACAAAGATGAGTCAAAAATGAATTGAGCAACGAACAAAAAAAAGTTGAAAATTGAACATTGATTCCCGGATGTCAGCAGATCTCTGCCATCAGCACTGTAGAGGACACAATTTTTATTCACTTTGGCTTTTTGTTTGGTTTGGAAAAATTTCAGTTTGGGCTGGAAATGGTTTGGAAAAAGTATGAAATTTTGTTTGGTTACATCTGTGGGAACCCTGATATATCTATATCTATCTATTTAGATTTTTTCTTTCTTTTTCCTTTTTTTTTTTTTTTTTTAAGATATCGAACAATGTTTTATTTATATACATGAACATCAAGATAAGTTTGTAAAATATGAGACATAGTTTCAGAAATATATGAAAATACAACTTAAAAAAACAACCCAAAACAGCAACAAATGTAACAAAAAACAAAAAAGGACAAATAAAACGCAGCACACTTTGATCAGATAAAGACATGAAAAGTACAGAGTATGTTCTGACACTTTGATACAGAAAAAGGAATTGACGTATCAGTACACTTAACAATGCTTTCTTTATGTTTTGTTGTTTTGTTCCTGTGGGGAGGGGGTAGGCTTAATTGCAACCAGAGAGATAAGTTGAATGCCATGTTGATGCAGATAAGATTTGTATATGTGAGGGGTTTTTTGTTTGTTTGTTTTTGTTTAATAAAATGTTATTTATTTCATTACACCTCTTTCCTGCTCTGTTCAGTTTAGGTGTCTGTTGGTCCGGGTCTTTGCCGCTATTCTCCCATATGTTTTTCTCCGTCTGTCATTTGGTTTCATTGTTGTTGTTCTTTGTCTGATGTCTTGGAGATGACATAGAATCCTGTATTCTGTGTGTATTTCTGTGTTATTTTTCAGTGCATATGTGTTGTCCACTTTGTTGTTTTGTTTCCAGTGGCATAATTGTGTGGTGTGTGTATGTGTGTTTATGTTGTGTATGTGTGTGATGAACAGAGAAGCGGAAAGACGAGGACTATGATGACGTTGTGGAAGAAAGTCTGATGGAAGAGGTGAGTGCTCTTTTTTCTCTTCTTTTTTTAAAATTTTCCTTAGAAATGAAATATACACCAGTAAAATGTGAGTGGGTAAAACAACTTGATAAGTTTGCAAAAGAATAGTTTGATCACAAAGTCAGACACTCATTCAAAGTTTGTAGAGAATGAAGATTGTGTGTGTCTTCACAAACCATTGGCTACCTCTCAAAGTGTGTAGTGAGTGAAGATATGTGTAGTAAGTGATGTGTGTGTGTCACAGGACGACGAAGATGTGTACATCTTGAGCAAGATAGCGGACATCCTCCATTCATTCTTCGGCACCCACAAAGAGGCTTTCCTGCCCGTCTATGAGAAGATCATGCCCTTCTTTATAAAAATGCTGGTGAGCTCTTTTGATAGCTTTTAGTTTCACTGTTTATGGGTTAAAGATAAAAAGAAAATGTATATACATGTGCAAACATTTCTACTTATAGTGTGTGTGTGCAAGTATGTTTGTATGTGTGCGTTTTGGAATTTTTGTGTGTGTGTACAGGTGTATGTGTTCGTGTATGTGTGTTCGTGCACATGTGTGTGCAAGTATATGTGTTTGTGTATGTGTGTGTGATTCAATATGTGTGTGTATAGTGTGCATGTGTGAATAGCCGCTTATTTGTGCACGTTTGTGTGTTTGTGGCCATACATCCAGCAGAAAAGTGAAAACCGATTCTGTGTTGATGATGAGGATGTATGTGTGGCTGTTTGATTGCAGAGTGCTGACAGGCCGTGGGCAGACCGACAGTGGGCGCTCTGTGTGTGGGACGATGTGTTGGAACACTGCGGGCCGGTCAGTCCTTTGCACACTGACACACACATGGGGGGCAATGGGGGGGATACAGACAGACAGAGGTGCATGTGTCAAAGTAAGAGAAACAGATAATTTTTAGGAAAGGACACGTACAGAGGTGAATTCAGCCCGTTGCACGCATGCATGCATATCAGAGGAATCTGTTGTGACAAAAGTGATGCAATACTATACAATACAATATATAGGATTCCTACAGAATCATGGAAGTCTGGAAAAGTCATGGGAAAATAGGAAGACCATCTCCAGGGCTGGAAGAGACATGGAAATAATTTTACCCAACAAGGTTTGGAAGTCTTGGAATCTTACCTTTCACAACACCTACCGTACTGAAGAAGATTTTGCAAGAAACAAAGAAAAACAAAGACAATTGAAGCGATGGAAATTAGATAAATGTGAAGAACTATGACAGAATTTTCTGTGCGACAGTGTTTGAACACCTCGCACTCCCCGTCTTGTCTCTCACAGCCTCTCACCGTGTGTGGTATTTATGTTGTATGTGTGTTCATGCATGTTTGTTTAGAACTTTGTTTTGGGGTCTAGGAAGATGTAATGCAGGGTTTTTGGAAAGAATATGGAATTTTGTTCACTCAGACTTGTGGGAGCCCAGACATTGTTGCTTTAGGTCCAGTTGATGACACAGGACATGTAAGGACTGCTGTGGGAGCCCTGACATTGTTGCTTTAGGTCCAGTCTGAGTGCGGACTAGTCGCCTGACAGGCAGGCTCTTTTGCTCTCTCAAGTTTTTAGTGATTGTTTTATTCTCTGCGTTTTAAATCATGTTTATATCTGTCAGACTGTTTGATGATGGACATACCTTTAATGTGGTGGTTTTATCCTGTGCCATGTGCTTTTAAACTGTTTGGACATTTTTGCTCTGGGCTTCAGTTTCCTATCACCGTCCGCCATTGCTGAAGTATGGCCAACACCCACAGTTTTCAGTGCAAAACATCAACACTGCACGTGCCTCGCCATGCATGTACACTCTGCACCACTCTTTTATCTCATGATGTGATACGACGTCTCAAAGACTTGAACATTGGCTACAACCTCCCCCGTAAAAAACGATCTTGTCGGGGGGGAGTACGGAAGAGGAAAATAATGTGTGTTGCTCAAGGTGGAACCAACATTTCAAATCCCGAACCACACATGATTCATAAGGTGAGAGTGAGAGTAAACTCTTTTAATCTTACTCCTATAATCCCTGTGAAGAATCTACAGTCAAATGATTTACCCTTTCACCCATCATATCTAAAACTGATGTGTGTGAACGTTTAGTCATGCAGACAGAAGGCCACTTATATTCACGATGTGATTGTTGACCATGCTTTTGACATCGCCATACTGACTGAGACCTGGTTGTATGAGCAGGGAGACGAATCATATATAGCGCAGCTTACGCCGCAAGGGTACAAATTGAAATCATTCCCTAGACAAGTTAGGAAGGGAGGTGGTATTGCAACCATTATGAGAAGCTATATTCAGGATATTTGTACCTTCAAACCCCTTGATTATACATCATTTGAGGGTGTAGCATTAAGGGTTGAGTGCAGTAGTTCCATGTGCCATATTATATGCATATATAGACCCTTACCTAGTCGACAATAAATGTAACACCCAGACTTTTATTACTGAGTTTTCTGATCTCCTGGATAAATACAACCTGGAAGCAGGAGACTTTAGTTTTACCGGTGATTCATTATGAACAGACCAGCAGTTCAGATATACTATGGTTGCGTACTCTACTTCACGACCAAGGGTTAAAACAGTTAATATGTGAACCAACCCATAAACATAGTCACACTCTTGACTGGCTTGTGGTTTGAGAGAACATTTACACCCCCCAGTTTAAGGTCATAGACTTGGCTCTTGCTAATCACATGGCAGTTCTTTATGACATCCCTTTTAGGAGACTGAAGCGACCAAAACATTTTGTTACATCACGGAACACAAAGATGATTAACCTTGAGGTATTCCAGGCTGACATCAAAACCTTCATGGATGGAATTGACTCAAGCCCATCTCCCCTGACAACATACAACACTGGCCTCCGTCAGATACTGGACAAGCATACCCCTCTCTCCACTCGCCTTGTTACTGACTGTCCCTCTGCTCCCTGGATGACTGATGAACTGAGGGCCGCCAAGCATCAAGAACGACAGGCGAAGCATATCTGGCGCTCCAACAAACTGACTGTCTCCAGACTGATGCTTTTAGTAATTATTTTAATGACAAAATTGTAAACATCCGACAAGAACTGGATGCTAGCCCACCAGAGGACCGATTTAATGATTTTAAAGGAAATTTAATGACATGTTTTAGACCTGTCTCTGAAAAAGCTGGAAGAGATTTTATTCTTAAATCTCCAAGTAAGAACTGTGACCTTGATCCATTGCCCACTAACCTTTTCAGATTATGTCTTGATGACCTTCTCCCCTTGATCACCAGAATTATTAATCATTCTCTAGAGTCAGGCACTGCTGGTAATTGTCTTAAATTGGCCATTGTCACCCCTCTTTTGAAAAAGCAAAATTTGGACACAAATCCGCTAAAGAACTATAGACCTGTCTCTAATCTTTCTTTCATTTCTAAAATCATTGAAAAAGTTGTGTCACATCAGCTCCAGGAACATCGTGATGAAAACAGCCTGCTTGAAACTTGTCAGTCAGCTTACCGGAAAAGCCATAGCACAGAAACAGCCCTTCTTTCAGTCACAGATAGTCTCCTCTCAAACACAGACAAAAGACTTACATCTGTAGTAGCATTTTTAAATCTGTCAGCGGCATTTGATACAACTGACCACCAAATTCTTATCAGTTGTCTTAGCACTACTTTTGGCATTAAATCTACTGCTTTAAAATGGTTTTCTTCATATCTTTCAAATCGTCAACTCAAGGTTAAAGTAAAACATAGCACCTCTAAAAACATTCCTCTTGTGTTTGGTGTCCCTCAGGGATCAGTCTTTGGGCCTATCTTGTTCACTTTGTACACTCAACCTTTGTCTGACATCTTCAAAAGGCACTCATTTGGTTACCATAAATATGCAGATGACACAGAATTACAAAAAGCCACTCCACCATCTGATTTTAAAACAGTCATTACTGAATTGGAAGCTTGTGTAGCTGATGTAAAAAAACATGGATGGACAAAAACAAGATAAAGCTCAATGAAGACAAAACCAAACTCTTAGCCGCAGGAGACCTAACTCGTCTTAAGGCAGCAGAAAAGGACCCAGTTATGTTTGGCCCTGCTTCAGTAGCATTTCAAACATCAGCCTAATACCTTGGTGTATATCTCGATCAAACCTTGACTATGAACGACCAAATTTCATTCTTGTGTCGCTCATGTAATTTTCATCTCCGAAGGCTAGCCTCAGTCAGACCCTACATAACAGAGAAAAATATGGCTCAGTTGGTTTCCTCATTTGTCCTGTTCAGACTGGATTACTGCAGTTCCACTCTTGCAGGTTTACCATCTTCCTCCATCAACAGATTACAGAAAATCCAGAACAATGCTGCACGACTGGTTCTCGCCAAAAAGAAATCTGATCATGTTACACCTCTGCTGAATCAGTTACACTGGCTTCCATTTGAGTCCCGCAAGTTAGCAACACTCACCTTCAAACATTTTGACAAGTCTCTTCCATTGTATCTCTCCTCTGTATGGGAAATATATGAACCGCATAGAACATTAAGATCCAGTTCTGAAAAGCTGCTTACAAAGTTCCAAGGACTAATCTCAAATGCACTGGAAATAGGTCTTTCAGAGCTCAGGTTCCCCAAGTGTGGAACTCTCTACCTTCATCTCTTAGAAATTCCTCTGATCTACATTCCTTTAAGTCAGATCTGAAAACTTACCTTTTCCGTAAGCATTTTTGTTCTGGGCGGAATGGTTAAACCAAGGTATGCTTGTTGGCAAGTATCTTTGTGCTAGTATTTTTACAGTCCTGTTTTAATGCATTGTGTATTTTATGTAGTTTCGGTCTTAAATGTGATGATGTCATTTTTTGTATCTGGTTATTTTTAATGGGGGGGGGGGGGGGGGGGTGCATGCATATGTTTGTGAGGTTACAATGCTCTGGTATGCATGTGTAAGTGTGTAGGCATGTTAGTGTGTCCAAACAGAATTCAATGTTAGAAAATAAGAAATATTTTAATTCTTATGCAATCTTGTTTTTAGTGCAGTTGATAGTTAATTTTGGTGTCATATACTGTACCATGTCAAACTGATGCAAACTAGGCCTATTGGTTTGCTCTGCTTGGCTAACAGTGAAAAGACGACCTGTCTTGCCTGGTCCTCTCTTAGCCAATCAAACGCCTCTAAAAGCTATAAGCGCTGAATCATTCCTTTGGCCAAGGCTCTCCACGCCATCTTGTCAGGTTTACACTCTGTCTCATCTTACGCTTTTTTTGGCTATTAAGCATATTCATTTGGCCTTTTTTTTGCCGCATGCGGCTTGTGTTAATGTATTCTTACATTCTGTGTACTCGATTTGACTCGGCCCCCTCGATTTGTTCGTTTTTCTCTACCTGTAAGTCGATCCTGTCTTTCCATTCTCTGTTGGGGATCGGATTTTCGCTGGGTGCCTAAGCACGGGTACCATGCCTCGTATGCCATCCCACGACGGCAGGAATCATGATGCACACACACACATGAGACAAGATTTTGAAAATCATGCCCCCAAGGCTGACTTTACAGGTTTGGAAGCAAAAACACTTCAGGTTAGGAAGAATTTGACTGATTTTTTGTCTTCTGTGGGTTGGAATACCTCAGCAGCATTGGTGGCCCGCAAGTGCAGATTTTATGGTTTGAAATTGAGAAAAACCTTTAACTTCAGGGGGCTTTGCCCCCAGACCCCCACCAGGGGCATTGCCCCATGGACCCCCACTGGAGCCCCCACTTTTCAGACTCAATCACAATTTCCCAATCTCATGCCTGCCCATTGCTGTTCACCCTCCTCCCTCCTCTGCCGACCCCCCTCCCCCACCTCCTTCTGGGGGGGGGGGGGGGGGGGGGCCTCTACTTTGCCCACCCCAGGCCAAGCCACTTTAGTCTCCCCACAGGAGGGTATTCGAGGCACATGGCCACCTTCCCACTATCCGGCCAGTCTCCCCTGCTGGGGGAGGCCCGCGCATGTGAGGCGGTTCCGGGCAGTCCGCCCACTCGTCTTCTGGCGGGGGTGACACCCAAGTCAGACCTGACCTCCCTCCGACTCCGACTTGGCCAGGTTTTTCCCTTCATGGAGGTCAAGGCACCAGTGACCCTTAGGGTTGGGGTCACAGGATGGCTGGTGCCCATGGGTGGTTACCCCCATTCTACCCATACTGGGGCACACATATGGTGCATGCTGGGTTGCCGGGAGGACCAGGGGCCAACCCCTTGTCCGCTCCCCACCGGACCCAACCCAGCATATCTCACAGGGTGACACACACAGCCCCGACAAGTGGGATCGACTTCTTATCGGTCAGGTCGAGCTCCTCAACCAATATTGCCACTCAGTCCACAAATCGGGCCTCTGTCAACCCACAGGTGACCTCCACGGTCACAAAATCCTCCTTGTCAGGACTGACAGCTGCCGAGGGGCCCAGCTCGGCCCAGGGGAGCCTGCAGTTCCCACCTACCCAGCCCTCGGTCCTACAGGGAGATCAGTGGGTGTTTGTCCCCTCACAGCACTCACGGGTCACTCTTGCATCCAGGGATGCCCTCACTGAGAAGGTGTGGCACCCACCATCCTAAGCGTGGTTGGACCTATGGTCCACACGCTCCCCATCCGCTTCAGGTGTCAAGGACATAACAGCTGCGGCCATGGTCCCTGCTCAGGATCGTCCCAGCTCATCCCGCTGGGCTGACCACAGCCCACAGGACGCCCCCATGGGTACATCCACTTGGGATGGCATCCAGCAGGGGATGGACTGCGAACAAGAGTGGGAGCCCCTGTCTTCGGATGAGGACGAACAAGCGGATGAGCACTCTTCACCCCCATCCCACGGGGACAGATTGAGCCCACGCCTCCCTAGGGACCAGCCTGAACCAAACTCGGACTTAGCCGAACTCTAACTGACCCTCCCCAATAGGGTCACGCATGCCAAATCAGTCCCTCAGGCGACTTTGTCACCCTTAACCCTCCTTCGGCCATGTGACTCTCACTCCAGAACCACAAGGCGACTCAGAGTGCCAGAAATGGCGCAGGAATGGCTTAATAAGCCAGCCCACACTGTCAGGGATGCTGCTTCCATCCCTCCTCCAGGCAGGGAGTCCCTCTCTGCCCCGGGCGCTTTTTCCCTGGGCAAGTTCCTTAAAGATTCCTCCAAGGGCGGTGTGTGGTCCTTGTACACACAGGACCACCCTGCCTATAGGGAAGCGGAGCCCTCCGCGCAGGACAGGATGTTGGTCTCACAGCGCACCACCTTCCCCACCTCAGCTACTCTATCTTTTAAAACGTTAGCAGAGTGGGACAAATTGGCCCGCCGTTGCCTCCTCGAGGTTTTCACAGCTTATACCTTCTTTGACGCGTTCCTCCACAGGGCCAATGAGCTGTGGGAACAGCGTCCGGATAATCAGGACACGGGGTCTCCTTTCTCTGTCCCGCCGGGCCTCTTCACCGACCAGAGGTTAAACACTTTTGGCAATAGGGTAGCATCTGGTCTCACGGCAGCTGCTGACACAGTTACCAGCCTTCACTTCAATACTGTGCTAGCTCGGCGTGATGCCGTTCTCCGCCTCTCTAACATTCAGCCACAGGGCAGAGACAAACAGGGAGGTGGCCTCATATTTAGCCCATTGAAGAGACCGGCCACCAGGGCCCCTCCATATACCACACCACCTAAGTCAAAGCGGCATGCACAGAATCAGCGGCAGAGGAATAAACCACCTCATGTCCGTCCAAGTCGACTGGCCATGCCCAAGGCCAGAAGGCAGCACCCCCAATGACTGGGCCCCGATTCAGCACCGCCAGTCGTTCAGCCCCTCCAAGTAGGAAACTTGTCCCGGCATGCACATCAGTGGTGTGCTCTGGGACTCAGTGACTGGATTGTATCGGTGCTAGAGTCGGGGTACATGCTGCCTTGGGTGGAGGACCGCCCCCCTCAAAGATCCACTCCTCCTCCTTATGTGCCCAGCTCAACGGAGCAGGAGAGCATCTTAGAGAAAGAGATATCGCACCTACTCCTCATAGGGGCGATATCTCAACTCTCGGACCCAGGCCCCGGCTTTTACGGCCGGTTGTTCATGATTCCAAAGGTCTCAGGAGGGTGGAGACCAGTCTTGGACTTGTCCCCCCTCAACAAATTCCTCCCCAAAATCAAATTCAAGATGATCACACAGGCACAGATTCAGGAGACCATTCAACAGGGCGATTGGGCTACCTCTATCGATCTGAAAGATGCTTATTTTCATATCCTCATCCATCCGGCATCCCCTCAGTACCTGAGGTTCGTGTGGAGGGGCAAGGTATTCCAGTTCTCGGCCCTCCCATTTGGTGTGTCCCTTGCCCCTTTCCTGTTTACCAAGGTGGTGCGGGAATTGGTGCCCATCGTCCGGTCGGAATCCATTTGTCTCTGTGTGTACCTGGACGACTGGCTTATCCTGGCCCAGTCGCAGGCCCTGTGCCAGAGTCATACGGCCAGACTTCTAGACCTTTGCTCCCAACTGGGCTTCCTCACAAACCAGGAGAAATGCGATCTGTCCCCAAGTCAGTCCTTCAACTTCTTAGGGATGAGATTCGACACGCAGTCCATGATAGTCTCTCCGACGCCAGATCGCTGGGACCGTCTGGCAGGCCTCCTCAGCCACTTGCGCCGTTCCTCCCAAGCAACAGCGTGGACACTTTCTTCCCTCCTGGGCATGATGGAGTCCATGGCACCTCTCATTCCCCTGGGCAGGGTTCTCAAGCGCCCTCTTCAGAGGACACTGAGGCTACGGTGGTCCCAGAGCACTCAGCCATGGGATACCCTGATATGTCTGGGTGAGTGGTTCCTCGAGGTGACATCAGAGTGGCTAACCACCCCTCTTCGGACACGGGGTGCCCATAGCCCCACCTACTCTTCAGGTGGCACTCTTTACAGACGCCTCCTCCCTGGGCTGGGGAGCCCACATGGACTCACTCCATGCAGCAGGGACTTGGTCCCCAGAGGAGCGCCTATGCCACATCAATGTTCTGGAACTGGAGGCAGTTCACAGGGCTCTCCTGCACTTCATGGGGGAGGCCACTGGCAAGACCATCCGCTTGTTCACGGACAATACAACGGTCGCATGTTACGTGAACAAAGGGGGTGAGCGCACTCGGCAGACCTCTCCCTGCGGACTGAGGCTCTCCTCCGTTGGTGCCACAGCAAGGGCATTGCACTTTCAGCGAGACACATGGCAGGAAAAGCCAACATCTTGACAGATGCTCTCAGCAGGTCCAAGAGTGTCATCCACACAAAGTGGACCCTGGACAAGGACACCCTTCAGGGGGTGTGGGAATGGTGGTTTCAGCCGATGGTAGACCTCTTTGCCACAAAGTTCAACAAGAGACTTCCCACTTATGTCTCTCTGGTCGCCAACCCGGAAACGTGGGCAGTGGATGCTCTCTCTTTAGACTGGAGCAGTCTGATTGCCTATGTGTTTCCTCCCTTTCCAATTCTGTCCAAGGTGACACGGAAAGCCAGATTGGAACACCCGCAGCTGATTCTCATTGCACCAAAATGGCCAGCCCAGCCCTGGTATCTGGACCTTCAGTCCCTGACACATGTTCCACCCCTGAAACTCGAAACCAAACCTCATCTGCTGAGGCAGCCTTGTTCGGGGATTCCTCATTCCAATCCTCAACTGCTCCACCTGCACGCGTGGCTGCTGTGCGGTCGGAACTGTCAGCATCACCATTGAAGTCTTTGACCCCTCGGTCGGCCTCTGTGTCGGCTGCGCTTACCCAGGGGTGTGCCTCCTCTGACCTCCTCTCCATAGTCACCAAAGCAAGGAGGGAGGGAACTGAGACTTTGTATGACTTTCGCTGGAAGACGTGGTTGCGGTGGTGTACGGCTCAGGACGTTCCCCCTACTAACCCTACAAGCATGCAGCTGGCCAACTTTCTGGCTCACTGCTCCTCGGTTCTCAACCTGCTAGTTCTGTGCGAGGGTACAGGTCTGCCATCTGTACCACTATCAAACAGCTAGGTGGTCCCGCCTTTGAAGCGGATTTCCTGCTCAGAGAGGTGGCTAGGTGCGCCTCTCTGAAGGAAGCTAGAAACCCCAAAAGAGTGCCCCTGTGGGACTTGTTCCTGGTGCTGGATTTCATTTGAAAACAGTCCTTCGAGCCATTGGGGACTATTCCTTTCGATTTACTCACCCTCAAGACCACTTTCCTTCTGTTGCTGGCCACAGGCCGTCGTAGAAGCAAGATTCATGGTCTTAGTGGAATGCCACAAGATCTGGCCTTCCACAGAGATGGTTCCATCACTCTTCGTTTCCTTCCAGAGTTTCTGGCTAAGAACCAAGACCCTGAGGTCCCTTCCCCCTCTCTGAGGGTCAGACCTTTGTCTGATATTCTTGCCCAAGATAATGAGGATAGGCATCTCTGCACTGTTAGGTGTCTCAAATACTACATGTATTGGGATAGGTCTCGCCACAGGCATTCTTCTCAGAGGCGTCTTCTCATCTCCCTCATTGAGAATGACAAGAAAGACATCGCTGCAGGCACCACTTCCCGCTGGGTTTCCCAAGTCATTCGTAGAGCCTACTCTCATTCTCACAGGGATATCAGCTGTCTTAATCCCAGAGCTCACGAAGTGCGGGCCATAGCTCCTTCGGCTGCTTTCCAGCACTCAGTGCCACTGCAGCATGTCTTGGAGGCAGCCTTTTGGTGGTCTGAGAATCCCTTCATCAACTTCTACCTCAGGGATTTCCGTATGACCAGGGCTGAGGGTTCCAAGGGGATTTCCTTTGTCGCTGCTAACACTGCTGTCTCGGTTACAAGTGCTCCCCATATGAACCATTAGGCGTTGCCCTCCTCCATTTGCTTTAAATTCTGCATCAGTTTGACATGGCACAGTATATGACACCAAAAGGAGGAGTTTGTATTTTCCTCCATGTTTGGTGATATATATACTTACCATGTCAAACTCAAATGCTCGCCCGTCCATCCCCACGTCTCCGCCGTGGTTCTCATGGGGCATTTTTCTTGATGGCCACGGAATGATTCAGCGCTTATAGCTTTTAGAGGCGTTTGATTGGCTAAGAGCAGACCGGGCAAGACGGGTCGTCTTTTCACTGTTAGCCGCGTGAAATTTGGCCAAGCAGAGCAAACCGATAGGCCTAGTTTGCATCAGTTTGACATGTTAAGTATATGTATCACCAAACATGGAGTATAATACAAACTCCTCCTGTCAGTGTGTGTGTGTCTGTAAGGGAGGGACATTTATATATCTTGTGTGTGTGCGTGGGTGTGTTCTATAAAATGCATTTTGTTTTAATCTAAGCCTTATTTATTTCATAGCTTTTATAATTATTAGTGTGCTTTTGCATTCATATGAACACATTGGATGTTTTCCATTGTCAGATAGCGGTTGATATGTTTTTTAAGGCATGTTTATAGTCAACTATGATGTAAGGCACTTTGAGCAGCATTGGTGCTGAATATCCCGCCATAGAAAATCTATTTATTATTATTATGACACAGGGCATGAGTGTAAGGACTGTTGTGGGAGCCCTGACATTGTTGCTTTAGGTCCAGTTGATGACACAGGGCATGACTGTAAGGACTGTTGTGGGAACCCTGAATACAGTACATCACAATTCAACACAGTTCAATACAATTCAACACAACAAAGTGCAAAGCAGCAGGATAGAACACAGATAATACAGTAAAATAACAACATTTGTTTCATCTACAGTTTTACTCTGTAGATGTTATGTACAGTGTTTCTTCAAGAAAATGTTTAGCAGGAACTGTTTTATCATGTAATGTCATAGTTTTCTTTGTTGGATTGTTGATTTGTGTTCGTGTGTGTATGTACGTGTAGGTGTGTGTGTGTGTGTGTCAGTGTCATTCATATGAGTGAGTGAGTAGTGTGTGTGTGTGTTTGTGTGTATGCTTGCATTTGTTGGTGCATGCATGTGTGCGTGCATACAAGCGTATGTGTGCGCGCATGTGTGTTTGAATGAATGTGCATGCATGCTTGTGTGTGTCTTTCACAATTGTCTGCATTGTTGTTATCATTATTCCATTTTATCTTTTATATCTGATACATTTCTTGATTTATTCAATGACTATGATCTCTTTTAATTGTTCTCTCTTACCTATGTTTCAAATTATATGCATATGTTTGTGTGGAATGTTTGAGTGAGTGTTTTTTGTGCTATTGTAAAGTGCATAGAGCTTCAAGAATATATGCTTTTGCAAGATGTCTCAATAATAAATTAATATTTGCAGGTGTCGGCCAATTACCAGAACTACTTCCTGCAGTCCATGGTGGAGTACATCACAGACAAACAGGCGGAGGTGCGACAGGCCGCCTGTTACGGCATTGGTGTCATGGCACAGTTCGGGGGCGCTGTGTATTCTGACATCTGCACAGGTAGGCTGCGACTTCTTCATGCTTTTCATTAGGTAAGACCACTCATTTTTTCAAGTGAAATATAATTGGCTGTTGCTTATCTCATATTGAAGGCAATAACAAGGAAAGAACACATGCAAAATTTCAAATCAGTATCTCCAATAGTTTCTGAGATATCCCAGTTTGAATATTTTGTATATGTGCGTGTTGCGTCGTTTTGCGATACAAACTGATTTTAGATATGCCATGTGTCCACGCTATGTATCTGACAGTGCTTGGACTGATTTTACATCATTTTCATATTACTGTCAAACAGAAAAGACAAAAACATTGAGTGTATAACAATCCAGTTCATTTTTATTCATCAGCAAAATCATCTAAAATGTGTCAAAATCACAAAATGAGACGAAAAGCCAATTTTACACCCCCGCCAAAGGCAAGGAAATTTCCGAATGTGCCTGAAAATTTTTTCAGACGCATAACTCACTAGTTAGAGTTTGTTGATTTTTTTGCAAAAACTACAGTCTTCACAAACAAAAAGTGTAGACGACTTAATGACCCTTATAACTGCAACTTGTGAAGTGAAAAAACAGTGCGCGAGTGTGACACAAAATCACACCACAGCATATCATTGCATCTCCACTTCTAATTGGCCTACAGAGATGGTTCACATATCAAAATGTTTGTCTGCATCTGACTTATCCAACTATCATGCATACAAAGTAATGTCATGCATTGTTTCTGACAAATAAATTGAATAATTCTCACTACCCCACCCCCGCCACCAGACACTCTCTCCAGCACTTGCCTTTCTTTCCCAAATACACCAACTTGATATAACATTTGACTATTTCAGGAACCTTCTCACCTGTTATGAATAACAGTTGCATATATCTGTCTGAAATATACCTATATATATGAAAAAGAAACTTATGCTGACTTCCACTCCCTGAATTTCTCGACAACTGCATCAAATTCCTTCACACACCATGTTCTCCCATTAGTGCTGAACATGTCCAAGTTCCAGGCTAAGACAAATTCTGAATCGATTGGATCACAATCAATTGCATCTGGCCATTTGAATGCATTCCTGTCTCCCCAGCTGGTCATGAATGCTATTGTGGCTCTTGTTGGAGATACAACTTCAAGGACTTCTCCAACGTAAAATTTGTCGTCGTAAAAAACAGCCACTTTTTCTCCTTGCTGTGTGAAGTGTCCAGGCTGCATGTCCTTGGTGCTGGTGTCAGTGGAATCTTGAGCAGTGTCCCTGTTGCTGGTGACTGACGGTTCTCCAGTGCACGATGACTGCCCAAGATGAAGTGGCACAAAGCGTGACCTTTTGGACGGTGGTTCATCAGCGACTATGATTTCTGCACTAGGGCCAGCTGGTCCAGTTTGTTCAACATACTGACTTCTCCAACGTAAAATTTGTCGTCGTAAAAAACAGCTTCTTTTTCTCCTTGCTGTGTGAAGTGTCCAGGCTGCATGTCTTTTGTGCTGGTGTCAGTGGAATCTTGAGCAAAGTCCCTGCAGCAACACTGAAGGCTGAAGGTCTGGCAGCTTCATAGGACGTCCTCTTCCTGATGGGACCAGATTTGATTCCATCCTCTCCAGAATGTCATCATCTAAGTAAAAAAAAAAATTTTTTTAATTAAAAAAAAAAAAAAAAAAATTTAATTAAAAAAAAAAAAGTGGAATGTACATGTGCTTTACCATTGACTTTATATGACTGACTTCATAATCTTGACTTTAAAATTTTAATTCAAAATGCCGTTTTCACTTAGTATATATATATATATATATGTGTGTGTGTGTGTGTGTGTGTGCACATGAATTTTTACAGCACAAACATTTGAGCAAATGTGTGTGTGTGTGTGTGAAGTTCTCTTTTATATATTCATTTATGTATTTGTTTATTTATTATCATTTTTGACTCACTTGTGTAAACAAAGTGAGTCTATGTTTTAACCCGGTGTTCAGTTGTCTGTGTGTGTGTGTGTGTGTGTGTGTCCGTGGTAAACTTTAACATTGACATTTTCTCTGCAAATACTTGTGTAGGTTGACACCAAATTTGGCATAAAAATAGGAAAAATTCAGTTCTTTCCAGTCATCTTGTTTAAAACAATACTGCACCTCTGGGATGGGCACAAAAAAAATTTTAAAAAAGAAGCCTAATTATATGCAAACTGCATTTACTGTTATATTTATATTTTTTGTATTCTCTAAACTTGGCACTTTGACCTCTTATTCTGACACAACAACAAGAGGAGTCATCGTTATCATTTTTTGTTCAAACAGGAACTTCTTTTGCTAAGCATGGATTTTTTTTTATTTTGCAAACGTTTTGGTGCAGATAGTAAAAAAGGGAAACTACTCTGTAATTAATGCTAGGGGACTTAATTTATCACAAGTGAGTCTTGAAGGCCTTGCCTCTCTTGTTTATCATTATCATTATTATTTTCTTTTGTCTTTACCTTTTTCAGGTCTCCTTATTTTCTTTGTCATTTAATTTTCATTTCAGTGGTCAGGTTTTCTGTGTGCAGTGTGTTTGTGTGTGAGTATGTGTGTGTGTGTGTGTGTGTGTGTGGTGTCTTAGAAAATCATATTCATAGTCTCGTTCAGTTGTTTCTGACACAAGTGCGAATGACTGACAGGAGTTATCTTTTCTTGATTTTTTCATTAATGTTTTCTCAATGAATGACAAACCAAAAGAAGTCTAATGTAGTCCAGGAAAAAAATCCAGCAATCATATAAATATCTAATGAGTGGAACTACCAGGATGTTTAGGTATTAGGAATGAATATTTGTCAAGCAATCTTCGAAAATCCGATGTACCCCGCTGACCCAATTTCATGGCGCCTTCGTTCGGAAATGAGGCCAAGCAAGTGACTGAAAACACCTCTTTCCTAAGCCAGCCTCTTTCCTAAGCCAAATACAATCATAATGTAGCCGTGTCCCGAGTGGTTCTAATAGGGTACAGCACAAAAGACTTAACTAAATATGATTAACTGAAAGGATAGACAAGATCCCACGCACAGGCCAGGAACATATAGAGGCCAGTCACAAATGGGGTTTTCTATTGGTTTATTTACAATAGTTATAAACTAAAGGAGAAGACTAAGAAGAAGTAATGAGAAGAAGACAACTAGGAGAAGACAGTGCCTGGAATGACACAAACAAATGTCATAAGCACAACATGTCGGCACAAGTGAATAGTAAAGCACAGATGACTGACCAGGTATGAAATGACCACTCATCCCTCACTGTGCCAATTTATGCAAGTTTAGCGGACCGCAAAGTCCGTCACTTGTGCTTGCGAGCAGATCGTCACTAATCACGGAGAATCCGATGACAATTGTGTTTGTTTAAAGGTGTTCAGTGACAGATTTCTAAATGATTCCTGAACCGATTTACGTCAGATAAGTTGCAAAAGAAAGAGCTCAACACCTACTTTGTAATGAGTATAAAATGAAGTGTTGGTTATTTAAGATAAATTTATAATCTTAATTTAAGTTAACTGAACAGGGTCAGTTTTAACGAGCTCGTCGCTGAAAATTACAAACTGCGTTAAATCAGTTCAACGTAGGCAAACATAAATGGAACAGACTTAAAGATGGAATTGCGACGATTCTGCCAGTATATAATACTTGTAGTTTACTGATCTGACAAAAGAGCTATTAATTAAATACTTTGGAACAGAAACACAAGTTTCTTCTCAGCCAATGACGTACCGCGACGCGACACTGGTCGAGCCGTCAGCAGGCTGTCTGGCCAGGACAAAATGATGTAAGCAGAGTGACGTCACACATTCTGTGCGGGGGTTAGGAGGGAAAACGTCGTCTGCTGTAGTTTGTGTGTGGATAGTGTTGGAGCAAGCATAGCGCGCTTGGTCACAATAATAATATATATTATCATCAAACATCATCAATAAATGAGAAATCTGTTGATTACTTGCCGAGATATGCGTCGATCTTGCTGTCAATATCATAAATCTCCCCCATTGTTTGTGCCTACATGTGCTTCGTCGCATCCTCAGCTGTGTCCACCTTCGTGAGTGAAAACAGTGGATGTGACCCGTTGGGGTTGTTGTATGCAAATTAGAATCGTGCGTCTTTGGCAGAACTCGGCAATAAATGGAATGTAGGTTTGAGTTCATGAAAAAATGAGCTTTCCAGTGATGTTTAGTAGTTTTTTGTACGATGTCAGGGAGATTTTTTAAGGTGTTCTGAAAATTTGGAAATTTATTTATTTATTAAGACTTCTTGCTATAGCACATATTCTTGAAGCTCTAATTACACTGACTGATTGAAACATTATCAGAATTTACTTTGCACCATTGGTTAGCGCGTAGTTTCATCTTTCCAGTGGTATGCGTTATTAATAGGTTGACCGAGTTACCTGACTGGCGAATGGAGAGTGAACAGAACATGTGCAGACTTCGACCGGCTGGCCTTCGGCTGTGTGAGGAGCCGACGGCATTGCGATTCGACTTTTCGCTATCATGTTTAACGCTCCATAACTTTTCATATATCGATTTTTCAAGCAAATCAACACAAAAAATGTGAAGCAGAAGAGTCAAACTTTTTATTGACATAATTTTTTATTATTAAATACATGTTTCTCATTGTAAAATTATGATGGGAAAATCAGCAATTTTGTCAGTTTTGGTCACGCTTTCTCGGCCAGCCTGTGGTCCTACCTATTTTCATTCTTTATTTGTTCATGGGCTGCTATTCCTTCAATGTCTTGTGTATATATGTGGACTTTTAGATGTGTGTAACTATTGTTACCCTCCTGTTTATCCAGCCTTGCTCCATTTTTAGTGGAAGGGAGGTTAGGTCTCACAGTGGGTATGAATTCATGACCCCAGTGGCCATAAAAGGTTATTGGACCTTTTGACTTTTAACTCAAATTTTGGGGGTGCACATGCACGGTATGTTCATGTTTCTATCACCCTCCCCTCCAAACACTGACATTTGTATTCAGTCTGAGGGTGCTAGCTGAAAGGTGGTTTGTGTCAGGAAGTGCAGGAACATGGTAAGATTATGTGTTAGAACAACAGAGGGAGTGTGCAAAACTTAGACCATGACAGAAAGCGAGCTCAGCAAGGTTAGAGTACTATGAACTGAAATGAATTGAGTGAATATGTGATCAAATGCATACAAGAATTAAAAAGAAATGATTTTACTCAATGACAAGCCTTTTTATAATGCCTTAAAGTTTTTTTGGCTTGTTTCTGTCAGTGATTGATAAAGCACAGCAGTGTAATGTTCCACTTGAATTGGATTTTAAAAGTAAAATGATAAAATGAAAAAAAAAAAAAAAAAATTGACAAAGAGACTTTCCAAAACAATATCATAGTTCTTGTCTATGAAGCTGATGATTTTTTCAAGGGGCATAAGCCAGCACAAAGAATACTGTGCCGTACATCTCGGTTTTTGACACAGTAGGTTTAAAATTCTGGGCTTTTAAAGTTGTTGTGTGTGTGTGTTATTAAAAACCTGTGTGAATCCTGACGTGAAAAAAATTATCAAAATGTGCAAACTGTTGATATATTATTTCCCATTATATGTGAATTCTAACTGCTTGTGTAGTGAAAGGCATATGTTCAAATCATTCATGTGGTAAGGACAATAGCGGTGACAATTGTGACAGTTTTCATGGATATGACTAGCAGTGTGGCACTGAGATACATGTAAGGCACTACTCGGTAAGTACCTGTATGATGTGCACATCCTGCAAGTAAAGCCTTGTCCTGCATGTGGTACGTCTTTGTATGCATTGTGTTTGACCCCAGAGTCACCTGTTTTACACCTGAGTGTCACCAGAGATGTCACCTTAAAGTGTCAACAGGGTCACAGACAACTTTTCACATCAGTTCTACACAACAGTATATGACAATCGTAGTGTACTGTAGTCAGCCACATGGCTGAAAGTCTCCAAAATATATACAATGTTTCCTACTTTCTTTCTCTTCTCTAAAGCCACGAATGAAGGGAGCCTATGTATCATAGAAATCTGGGAACAAGGGAAGTAATGGTTCATAGAAAAATGGGAAGGAAAGAGTTAACCTTTTGACCATTTTTCCCCACAGAGTGTATTCCTCGCCTTGTGAGCGTGATTGAGCACTCCGAGTCCAAGCAACCAGAGAATGTGAACGCCACAGAAAATGCCATCTCAGCCGTGGTGAAGATCTGCAAGTACAACAGTTCAAAAGTCAGCGCTGATGACCTGATTCCCCGCCTGATGCACTGGCTGCCTGTCACTGAGGATGTGGATGAGGCTGTCCATATTTATAACTACGTCTGTGATCTGTTGGAAGCGTAAGTCATCCTTGTCCCCGTAATTAAGAAGCCTTGAGAGGAGAGGCGCGCGTGCACTCACACACACACACACACACACACATAAACACTTCTGCAAGTGTTGCATTTACAAAGTAATTTTGGCGTACAATTTTGTATATCATTCTCTGACTTCAGTTTTGTAAACATCATCTCCTCGCCCCTCCCCCCTCTCACACACACACACACACACACACACACACACACACACAAACCAGTACAGACTGGGGAAGGAATACCATACACAGAAAGAGGCAACCGACACTCGCTGTGACTGTAAACAATGAGCCAGCCAGCTGGCAATGCCTCCGCGCCCAGTGTTAGTCACACACATAGTAACAGTCTCTCTCTCACACACACACACACGCACGCACGCACGCACGCACGCACGCACGCACTTGCCACAGCTAACTCATTCAAAACACACTATGCAGTTATATGTATTGTTACAACAAAGAGAAAGCATATAATAAACTGACAAACCTTGTGAACATCCACCTACATCTTGAATCAGCTGAGCTTTGTCATTAGTTTCAGACCCTTTGTCATGCAGCAATGCCTCCTCCATGTCAGAATCGGTCATCGGCATCATCTTGACGCAGTTCTATCTCATTTGGTCCAAAATCTTCATCTCTACTATTTGCATCTTGAAAGATTTCTTCCAATGCTAGTTCAAGTGTTAGGGTTTGTCTGCATGCATCCATGGCTTTGGAAACAACTTGAGCTTCATACAAACTTGCAAAACTTTCACGATAGATATAATGAGCTGAATATTTTTGGCTTATGGTACTGGGGAAAGAAAGGGCTTTCAAGGGAGCAAATTCTATGGTTAGCAGGCTGTATTTTCTGCAGTGCGAGGCAAGAAAGAACGAACATATCAGGACATACAGCGCATGTCAAAATGTAGGTGAACAATGATTCAGGAGATACACTGTTCATCAACAGTGCAGTCAAAAGGTTGGTGGTTTATTCAGGTTTCCCACCACAAGCAACCTTGCACCAACCACCACGCCTTCATCAGCAAATTGATGTTGGTCGTGAAAAGGAAAAAAAACCCAGAATAACAAACATGCAAACTGGTGAACTTCAGAATAGACAGTGCAAACTGTTAAGTGTAGGAATGGTAGATATGCAAAATGTTCCTTGTAGGAATAAAAGATATGCAAGTTATTATGTTAGTTATATATTGACATTCCCTATAGGAATGATAGATACATGAATCATTCTTTGTGGGAATGACAAGATATGTGAACCATTCCAATATGGACAAATAAGATATGTGAATTGTTCCATGTAGGAACCACCCAGGAGTCCTGGGTGAAAACGGAGCCAACCTGCCGCATGCTTTCTCCATCATCGCCTCCACAGTGATGCAGGAGACTCTGGAGACAACGTCGGACGTGTACCAGCGTCTGTTGAACATCGTGCGTCAAGTGCAGGTCAGTCAGGGATCTTCTGCCTTCCTGGGCTGCAACTCCCATCTTCATGATATGTACCACTGGGATTAATGTATATCTTTTTGTACTGCCGTGTAGGCAGCCATACTCCATTTTCAAGGGTGTGCATGCTGGTTATATTCTTGTTTTCATAACCCACCGAATGCTGACATGGATTACAGGATCTATAACATGTCTATTCAACCATGTGCAGGTCGGAGTTTTGAAAGTTTTAAGAATTGGTAAAGAAAATAAAAAATGACATGCCTTTTAAGTCCTTAGAAGTCTTTAAAAATTATCCAGGTTTGTAAAAGTTTTTAATTTTGGCTCACAGTATTCGTGAAACAAAAATTATTTCTGTTAGTGATAAATCACAGAAGCAAAATGTTCCACCTGAATTTGAATTTTAAAGTAATATAAGTAAATTGATTATTTTTGAAAAAGACCTAATCCCAAAAGGATTTTGACTCTTTTGTGCTAACAAAGTGAGTCTATGTAATAACCCAGTGTTTCAGTTGTCTGTGTGTCCATCCATGGTAAACTTTAACAAATGGATTTTCTCTAGAAATACTTTGTCTGTCAATACCAAGCTGGGAATAATCATTGTGGAAAAAAAAAATCTTGACATCATAGTGGATACTGAATTAACTAGAACGGACATGAAAATACCACCGCACAGCAACCAAACTGTGTGTAATGTGATATGAGATGTGCATCATTTAGACATTGGGATGGATGATGAGTGTTGTGTGTAATGTTTTTGTGTGTATGTACTTACATACATTAGTGTGGTAAGTGGTTCGATGTCTGTGCAGGGTTATGCATTACATTATCGTGTAAGTGTTCAGATGCACATTTTACACTTAGTTTTTACATTGTATAGGGTAAATGTGTTTTAATTTTCAGACGAACGAGCAGATGTTCCAGGCGTGCCTTGCTCAGTGTTCACATGACCAACAGAAGGCGCTGTCTGACGCTCTCTCCAAGTAACCGTCTTTCACTGCCCTGCACTGGAGCACTGACCATGGTGCACTACATCATCCTCTACCATCCTACATCATGGACAGGACTTAAGATCACCATCAGATGCTGAACAAGGCTTCACAGGAGTGTTTGTGTGACTGAAGGGACTAGCGATGGCCAGGTGTTTGGGGGCTGAATGGATGGAACATTATGCAACAACTCCTTTCTCTTCAAACTTATTCCTGGTTCCTGCCTCCCCTCTCCCCAACCCCTCCTTCCCTCTTCCTTGGAACATGCTGCTTTCTCTGCTATTTTGGGAACGATCATGTGGAGGGAGGGGGTGGGGGGGTTATGCCGGGGGGGGGGGGGGGGATGTGTGGATATGACTGGACTCAATGAGTGTTGTATGCGGCATGCATGACTGGGCTGCAGATCTTGACTTGGTGAATGTTTTAAAAACTTGTGTGTATCTGGGACTTCATGGTATATTGTGTGTGCATTCAATTGGATTTAACTGCAGAGGTTGTGTCTGTAATATTTGGGACTGACATAGGTGTCTGTATGTGTGTATGTGTGTGTTTGAACCCAGACTTGACAGACACGGGTGTGCTTACAACAGGATTTAGAGACAGTTGACTTTTACAGCCTGGAGACCTGACAGATGTGAAAAGCCCGGTCTGTTTTCCTCTGACCTGTGCGTGTGTAGTGATGAGAGTGGGAAGGAACATGCTACACCACAGTCGTTGGACTTGACCCTGTTGTTCAGCCCCAAGTTTTATTTCAAGGCATCTTAAACATGCCTGTAGTGTTTGACCCAAGCGGGGAACACCTCATTTGTAGCTGATCATTGTTCTGTCGGGAGGTGATGGCATCAGCGTTCCATGGGAACAATCCACACATGGTAACATAACACAGTGGAGTGCACAGAATCATGCACAAGCTCTCAGGTGGTTACTTGACCACACAGGTGGTAGGTGTCATAGTTATCAGGTGGTTGTGACATAACCGTAGAGGTAATATCACATTCATCCAGTAAGAGATAACATGCTAAATGACAGGTGTTAAGGTAAGTAGCCACAAACCCAATGTAAGATTCCTTAACTCCTCATAATCACCCTACAGGGGTTATAACCATGTCACACCACAGCACATGTGCGACCCCCCCACACTCACCCCCTCCTTAAAATGACAAAACTGTTTTGGAGCAACGCCAGCACTAAAACTGTTCCAGAGTCGAGCATGTCACATGACAAAACACCCACGGAAAAACATGGTTGAAAAACAGCTGACTAGAGAGATCCAGTGCACTGTATTGTTCAGGGTTCGTACTGAGTCATTCAAGTCTGGAAAAGTCTTTGGAAAATAAAAGAATCATTTCCAGGGCTAGAAGTCTTGTGAAAATGTTTTGCTTTTCAGGGTGTGGAAAAGTCTTAGCATTCTGGGAAAACTCTTGACCACAATAATGCATTGAAAAAACAAAAATTGGTAACAAAAAAAAATTAACATTGATAATTGGATATCCACCCATCTCTATCATCAGTGGTGTAGTAATTTATCTTATTCAGTTAGGCTTTGTTTTTGATATGGAAGAAATTTCATTCTGGTGTGGAAAAGGGCAGGAAAAATGATGTAATTTTGTTTGGTCAGGTGTGTGGAAACCCTGTGACAGCACAGCATCAGTGATCAGTGAGGTCCCTGCTGTGTTCCTCGGCTTGCACATCTGGGCCACAGACATTTGTGGCCTGGGAAGATGTTGGCGAAGTTCATGTTGTGTGACACAGTTTCGTTTCAAACGCCGTCAAAACATGTGTCTCTGAAAGGACTCTATGCATGTCCGATGTTCATGGGTCCTTGAACATTCTTTAAAAAAAATTCTGGAACATATAAAAAGAGATAAAAAGAGTGAAAATCATGAATCAGAGCTTCAGTCTGCCTTTTTGTGTAGCAATGCAGATTTGATTTTAACCTGTAGCATAAGAGTGACCCTCTGAATGAAGTTTGGGATCCAGTAGAATTACTTTAAAAGAGTCTTTAGGACCCTCAAGACTTTTAACTTAAAAGAAGCCTGGTCGCATTGTTTCAGTTTTAAACATTGTGTCAAATTCCCACTTAAAACAGGTAACATGACATGTAGGTGGTCATGTGACCACTTAGGTTATGCAAGTTTGTTGAAAACTAGGACCACACAGGTGAAAATGATCCATTAGGATGGGGATTTGTTGATGGGTTGAGATTTTTGTTGAGCAGTCCTGATATATGGTTCAGTGCTGGACAATAAGCAACATCATTTTTTTCTTTGCACTGCAGGAAACATCATGGTTAAGTGTGTTGATGAAATGTCTGTGTCTTGTAGACCATCCTGTCATCACTCCACTGCTGTTGGTCATCATTTGTAGTGTCAGGATTTCCTTTTGTAACCCCTTTTGGTTTTTCCTTCTTATCAATAATGTTCTTTTAGTTTTATCATCGTTTTCCTCATTGTCATTGTTGTATTGGTTGTTCTGTTCTTATCAATTATCCCATTACTTGGCATTATGAATTGACATGCTTGAAATGTGATAGAACAATAAATCAGCTGAAGTTGAGTGGATTGTCTTGTACTCTGTTGGTGAAGGAAGTTCAGTCGTCCTCTAAATTCCAAGTGATAAGAAAATGTACATTGAACAGAAAAAAAACCTTTTTGCCTCTGAGTACAAAGACTTATAGGTTTGCCATAGACATGATTTCCTGATTCCTCACAGGGACTTAAAATTATTGTGTTGTTACACTTTGTCAAAACTTTGTGCTGCTCTTTTTTCTCATGAGTGAGCACATTGCCAGAGTGCAGCTATCTTTTTTCTGTCTACATTTATTTGGTTTACTATCAAAATGGATTTGTGTTGTTATTTTGGGGAGGTTTTTTGTAACATTATTTTGCCAAGGTTAACTGTCTTGTGCCATAGGAACTGCATGCTGCACATGGGACCACAGTTTATCGTCTCATCTGAAAGACTGTGAACAGTTAATGGTCCCATAGCTTTTACTGTCATCAGGGCAGGGAATTCATGTCCACTGTGTCTGGGGCTTGGCATGGAAAGTCGCGGCCCAGTCCTCTCATTCTGCCCTTCAAATGTTCCCCAAACAAAATCAGGTACGCATTCACACCTGGGTGGAATGAAGAAAATCAAAAGTGGCTTTCCCAGGAATGTTACACCATTCCAAACAGGGCTCCAACCCTCAATCTGATCACAGGGATGTTACACCATTCCAAACAGGGCTCCAACCTTCAATCTGCTGATCACAGGGATGTTACACCACTCCAAAACAGGGCTTCAACCCTCTGTCTGCTGATCACAGGGATGTTACACCACTCCAAAACAGGGCTTCAACCCTCTGTCTGCTGATCACAGGGATGTTACACCACTCCAAAACAGGGCTTCAACCTTCAATCTGCTGATCACAGGGATGTTACACCACTCCAAAACAGGGCTCCAACCTTCAATCTGCTGATCACAGGGATGTTACACCACTCCAAAACAGGGCTCCAACCCTCAATCTGCTGATAACGGGAATGTTACACCACTCCAAAACAGGGCTTCAATCCTCTGTCTGCTGATCACAGGTGAAAACTGTGGGTCTGTTTGTGTTGTCGCTTACCGACATTGGTTCCAGAATACGTCAGTTATATGCAACGTAGTTTCTTTTCATCTTCTTTAGAATGTGCAAGTAATCTGACTACCATGATCACTTAACATAAATCAACCTTCATCCATGACGCAGTTTTCCAGTTTACATGAATCTTACCTTTCATTCCTTGAGCCTTGAAAACCGTGCACAAGAGAATTCCCCCTTTCCTTCTTACGGCATGGAAAATTGGTTCTCACGGTAAGCACTTTGAACTTTGTGTGAGTCACATCATCAGTGCGTCTTCTGTCCTTGACCAGGTCCCTAACAGGGCAGCATTTATGAATGGAATGGATACTAGACACCCCCTCCTCCTGCCTAGGCTGCTAAGGTGTCTGCCAGTGCTTTCTTACCGATGTGCTGTGTCGATACACAAACACACAGAGAAAATGGAATGTGTAGAAAATTAAGATTCCAGCCAGTTTTCTGAGGAGTTTTACAACATTTTATCAGACAATGATTTTGATCTGTTACAACTGAAGAGGATAGTGCACAATTAGCTGCTGCTGTAGAAGCACAGATAGCTGGTGATGAAAAGTTCAAAAAGTGAAGTGTGAAAATTGTGTATATTTGTGCAATAACCAGCATGACTACTTCAAGGTATATCATACCCATGTCATCGTTGCGTGTCGTATGGAGCTTGATGACTGTGACAAAGACATGCGTATGTAGAGAAAGTTTTGATTGTGAAAATTTTATGTGCAAGAACTGTGTAAATAATGTACTGATTCTGGCTCAGCGACTGACTGCTTGTGTAGTGAAAAGACATATTCTCTTTGAGACAAAGTTCAGATCATTCATGTGGTAAGGACAACAGCAGTGACAATTTTCATGGAACTGACTAGCAGTGTGGCACTGAGATATATGTGAGGCACTACTCGGTGAGTACCTGCATGATGTGCACACCCGCAAACAGCACACGGTCCTGCATGTGGTACGTACTTGCGCGTTGTGTTTGATCCCAAACTCACCTGTTGTACACCTGAGGGTCACCAGAAACATCACCTTGTAGTGTCAACACAGTCTGAGTCAATTTCTCACAATTCTGTACACTCCAGTGCATCTTAGTGTGTTGCAATCAGCAGCATAGCTGAAAGTCTCCGAAATATAATACCCCCATTTCATACTTTCTTTCTCTACTCTAAATCCAGATATGAACGGAGCATACATATCAAAGGAACCTGGGAACAAGGGGAAATAATGGTTCATAGAAAATAAGGACAGAGTTAAATCAACAAGCATTACTATATCCTGACTTGTAGGTGATCTTCACAAAAGAGATGATTTCCATTACCTTAGAAAAAAAATTACATGTTTACTGTTCACAAGATACTCATTACCATGAAAGCAGATATACGCAGGGATGTGAGAGCTACACATGAAGAAATTAAGTGGGTGAAGCGGGTGAGACTTAGATATGTCATGACAGCAGCTATGACAACACAATGTATTTGATGACAAAATCAGGGATAAAAATACCACTAACTTCTTGATATTTCATGCATTCCGATAATGAGCATCTGTTCGGTGTTGATCAAATGATTTCTTGTGCCAAACATTTTGCATCAATAATAATAATAATAATGGACATTTGTTGAGCGCTTTCCTCCCTTAAAGAGAGCTCAAAGCGCTTTAAACACGCTTTATTATCAAACACGCGCGCACGCACAATAACTCACAGAAAAGAAAAATTATTTAGCGCACAATAATATAAAACAGATTCAGAGACTACGCGTATTACATAATCACACACACACACACACAACAAAAGAGAGAGAGTTTGCATGGCTTATAACTGAAAAGGAACGGAAGGTCTACGGATAGGCGTTTTCAAAAAGATGTGTTTTCAGACCAGTTTTGAAAGATTGAAATGAAGGAGAGTGGTGAAGTACATCTGGGAGTCAATTACGTCATTTTGATCAAATCTAGCGATTCTTGTCATAGTGAGCATGCTTTGAATAAGAAAAACACCAGTGGAACGTGATTCACTCCAGTGTTCAAGAGTGTACTGATGTGCCCATGGCCCTGTGTACCAGTATGTTTTTCACATATAATTCTGACAGGAAACACACACACGGATACCCACACTGACACATGTACACACGTTTTACCATCGCTTACATATATACATAGGCACCCCCCCACCACAACCTCAGTTAGACACATACACAGGGTTTTGGTTTGGAGTCGGTCATTGACGTATACAAATTTCATATTTGGAATGACTTAATGTGGCAGCCAGTTGGTCACTTGACACTGACATTTCAGCAAGGCAATCAGACCAAAAGGCCTTCCATAGGTTTCTCTCAGTCTCCTGCAAAATAATCACGACTGCAGCTTCAAATTCTGTAACTGTTGTTCCTGAGCAGTTTGACACCAGGCATACAATCACTGCAAATAAACAACTTCAAAACATGTACCAAACACAAGCTATGATGCTAGCTCAAAGCCATTGTCACTTTATATTATGAACTGCAGTGGAACATCGCATGTGTTTGTGTGTGTGTGACAGACTGAGAGCCAACACTTTGCCCCTCGGACTCGGGCGTCAGTGTTCTTTGCGCACTTGTCAACACAGTGGTTCACCACAACACTTAACTGCCCACCCCATCTTACCACAGTATCTGCATCATGATATCACAGTGTCTGTTTCAGGACGTCTGTGTGAAGGCACAGCATCTGCATGGCTAAAGCCTATCCTCTGTGAATATGGACAACTGCAGATGTTGGACAGAACACAGTTGTTGGAATTGTTTACACAGCTCTCCAGAATGAACTACCATCACTGACAACTAGGCAAACACAAAGAATTTCTTCCAACCTTGTCTTGAGCATTCCAGTTTGTTTTTGTTTTGTTTTTGCAAGAGCCACGGACAGTTCCACAGTGTACTATAGGTATACATCATTACACAATCTGATTACACAACAAAAATCAATTTAAAAGAGTAAATGAAACAAGCTGGTCACTGCTGTCAGGTGATCATCAGTGTGACTATTAAGTATTATTGTATTAATCCCCTGACATTTTACTTTCACATTTTTCTTGCTGTTGTTTGACTAGTTGGACTGTCATACCAGTGGTATAAAGTGTTAGAAAATGCTATCAACTGCAACTGTCTCAAACCTGTGCAATTCTTCTGCACCGATCCAGACTCTAGGCCTACTTGCAATTCAGACAAGATGTGTGTGTGTGTCTGCGATTGCGCCTGTGTGTGTTTGTGTGTGAGTCTCGGGATAATTTCCACTGATCTAGAATAGTACCTGGCATAAGTCCACATGCATGTATTCTTAACCTTCACCGTACTTTGTGGGTCTGACAGACCCATTTTTGCCTTAAAAAATGCCTTTAAAATATATTTGGTGTCCGATTAATTTGAAATTTCATGACTTTTGTTGTCACAACATATGCATCATTTTAGTAAATTAATGTACACTTTAACTGATTAGTTAATCAGTTACGTAATTGTGAAAATTTTTACCTGCATTCCTACGTTGTGGGTCTTACAGACCCATACTCCCCAAAGAAGAGAAAACACTAAGTACCCTTATTCGTAATTCGTGGGTCTCTCAGACCCATACTCGCAAAAGAAGGGAACAAACCAATAATCCCTTTGTACTATGTGGAACGAAGTGATTGTGCGTACATGACTGATGACACATAGGCTACCTCACTGCTTCTGTAGTTGGCTGGCACATCGCATCCGGCTCTCACGGAAAACACAACAGTACAGCAGGCTACCGGTGTCATTGCCTCAGGCAAGTTATATTTTGATGATTATCAAGTTTATTAATTGCCATCAAGTTAGCTTGCCATCTGTTCGATACTTTAGGTCGATTCCAACATCGCCATCTCTGAAGGCATCAGTAAGCATTGCAGAGAACATGGGGCTGAACAGCGTTGGAGCCAGGACGCAGCCTTGCTTGACACCATTTGTGACAGCAAAAGGAGCAGATGTTTCGCCATTGTCCTGGACTCGAGCCTGCATGCCTTCATGGAATTGGCTGACCAAGGAAATAAATTTCCGAGGGCATCCGTACTTTTTTTTGTTTTGTTTTTTTGTTTGTTTTGCTGCCCCATCATCTGCGCCGTTTCAGTGGCATTACTCCCACGCCGCTCATTTAGATTCCCCCATACACGGCCACACCCGGGTTCGTCCGTCGCAGTCCCAGCGTCGGCAGTCCACAGGGAACCATCGATGTTAGGTCGCCTGGAGGCCACACACCAGAGGAGACCCTGCACTGCTGCTGAGTCACTTCAGTGGTGTTCAGTGGTGCCTGTTCTGTTTTAACGTACTTAGGACACCACCTACTAAGCCCCCTACTAACGACAATAATGGCTTAGTCGCGGAGCCAGACTGAGCGAGCGTCTCTCCCAGAGTGGAGACCGCCACCACGTCCCTCAAACAACAGCCCCCCCATGAATCTGCCGACAC
>NC_134905.1:11779713-11839713 GCF_041734735.1 Babylonia areolata | reverse complement strand
GAAAGATGTTGATTTTGTAAAGAGCATGACTGATCTGTTAGATAAAGTATTAACATCTAACGAGTCAAACACAGGAAACAGTTCTGTTGAATGATGGGAACTTTGTAAAATAGAAATTAAAACTTTTTGTATCAACTACGGCCTATATCATGCCTGCAAGAAGAGAGATGACAAAGTCCAGCTACAGGCACACCTAAGTGAACTTGAATACCTACTAATCACACATACAGACAACAAACAATATAACAATGAAATGTTTCAAGTGTAAAACGTCAGTTGGATATTATAGCACTTGTGAAAGCAAAGGGGACACAAACACGAGTGTGCGCTAAATGGGAAGAGGAGGGAGAGAAAAATACTAAATATTTTTTCAGTTTAAAAAAGCAAAGGGTAAATGTAATATTATGACCAGGATCACGACCAGTGAAGGAAAATTTGTTGAGGTCCAAGAAGGACTTTTAGCAGAACATGAAATACTGCTCTAACTTATACAATCAGTCTTCAGAAATTGAAATTGAGGATATTAACACACAGATAAATGATTTTGTTTCTAACGAAGAATCCCCCAAATTAGACCAAGATGAAGTTGCATCAGGTAACAGTTGAAGAAACAACCAATGCTATCAAACTGATGAAAAATGGATCCAGCCCAGATAGTGATGGAATAACTGTGGAATTTATAAGTCTTTTGGAACAAAATCAAAACAGTAGTGACAAACTTTTAATTAATCTTTCCAGACCAGTGATATGTCTTTTCTCAAAGACAGGGGATGCTTATCTTACTTCACAAAGATAAAGAACTTCAACGTGATCAGCGAACCAACTGGAGACCGATCACTCTTACATACACACACTCCCAGATAAAGTACTTGGCATTAAAAACAGAACCTTATACAGATTTATTTGGCAAAGAAGATATTCATATAAAAAAGCTTTTGAAAAAATTAAAAGAAATGTGTTGGAAGGAGACTATGCAACAGGTGGGCTAAAAATGATAAAGTTAATTTTCAAAAAGCATGCTATTTACAGTGGGCTAGTAAAGTATACTTCGCAAAAGATACCTGGAGTTATATTCCAAAATGGTGTTTCCAAAGACTTGCAACAGGTGTAAGATTGAAATAAACAGTTGCCCAACTGATAAAATGCTAAAAACTATTCCAAATGAGTTCTGGAGAACAGTCCTGGAAAAGTATCTGGAATTTAAGAACTTTTACACTAAAGAAGAGATCAACAGACACAACTTCCATCAACAGCTACTAATAAAACAGAAAGGAAAAACTTTGTTCTTCCCTTAAATAATATGGAAAGACAAAGGCTTAGAAAAAATCAGTGACATTCTATGTAAATATGATAATCGGCTTTTGAGTTTAGCTGAGGTACAAAATAAAGTTGGACAGAATTTCACGGTAACAATATTTGAGTATAATGCAGTAATTAACACTATTCCAAATGACAGGAAAATATGGATCCAGAGAAATAGTATTGATTTTTACATCGACACATTGTAGTCCAGTGCGAAGATTCTGGACAGACCATTTACGTGGTTTGTTAGGGAAGAGAACCAACCTGACAATAGAAAACATTCTGTTTGGAGTTGAACAATGTGACCTAATTCTGAAAGCTTATTGTAAAATCAACGAAGTAATTTTGATTGGCAAAATGTGCTTCAGCATAGCAAAGAAAACCAATTTATCTTCGCCTTTGTTTCTAATCTTCAAGCACCAGCTACTACATCGATTAGTCTTCTTCAACTGAACAAACTCAACTCTCATAATGCTTCAGATATTGAATGCTTTGAAGGGAAAACAGAGAAAGAGGAAGTTATGGAACTCATTTTTCAGTCTCAGATAAACTACATCTTTTAATTAAATTAAGTGGACATGTACAGTTGACACTTATCTGCACGACAGTATTAATCGATCGCACACACACAGATAATGCACTCTTGCACATACACCCTTATACAGATGCACATATTCACACACACACACACACACACACAAATATGGTCAGTGCCTGAAAGAGGGACACAGGATGTAACACACACTGGTGCAATAAAAAACCCAGACACACATAATATTATGCTGATTAAAAAGTGCAGAATTTATCTATCAGTAGAATTTCACACAGATAAAGAACTGTGCATGAATGTATGTGGCTGGAAGAGTACATGTTTTTTTGTTGTTTGCTTTCTGCCTTGTTTTTTTGTTTCTGTTTTGTTTTTTGTTGTTGTTTTTTTGGTTGTTTTTTGTGTGTGTTTTTTCAACCAATCAAGAAAGACACATGAAGAGCACTAAAAAAAATCAAAGAAAAAAAGAGAGATACAATATGCTCTGTGATCTTGCATGCAACTGAGGCCACAAAAAAGAAAAAAAGAAAAAAGATGTTACCATTGTCTCAGGGCACACTGCAACACGTGCCTGCTTTCTCAAGATCTGCACAGACCAGTCTAGACAAGGCTGACCGAAACGCAGTGAAATGGTCGATTCAATTTTTGTTTTATGTTTATTCAAGTAAATCCAGTGTCTGCTTTAGAATATCCATATGCAGTGAACACGTTGATGGTGTAAAAAACAAAAACAACCACCACCAATAATAATAATAAAAAGATTATAGGGTGAGGGGTTATGAGTGAGGTCAAAGTTCATTTCTGTTGAAGGGTCATACACATAAATCAAAAGGGCTGTGTGCAAAGCCCTTTCCATACAACTACCATGTAGATTAACAGCTGTTTCCTCCTGGAAATGTGCCCCATGCTTGGTTTCTGTGGTCCTCACTTATTGTGTCAGTGTTACCCCTCATCCTCTCAAACTCACACATACACTATGTGAATGCCTACACACACACATTGCTGAGACATATGATTATACACACACACACACATACACACACACATACATGTGTGTGTGTGTGTGTGTGTGTGTGAAGATTGCTTTTTCTTTTTTTCCAAACATGATGAAATTGCCCAATGTCCCCTAGGTTTTCAGACAGAAGGCCATCATACACACAACAAAACTGCAGAACAATGAAACAGTTTTTGGAGTTGCAAACAACAATGTTTTGTCAGTCTGAGGGGGGCTTCACCCCCCAGCAGAGCCTTTCCCATAACCCTGCCTACAGCACAACATTTTGTTTCCTTCCCTCTCACAACCCTGTTTGTATAACATCTAAACACAGCTGGTTTTTGTTGGGTCTTTTTGTTTCACTGTATGTTTAATAACAATTCTGAATTCAAAGAAGCAATGCTGATTGCTACCAATTCAAATTTAAAGTTTACAGAGTAGAACATAACAATGGAAATTGCATTATTGTGTCCTTGAAAAGCATGGGAAGAGATACGTTGGTAGTAAATATTTATCACCTGAATGTGGTAATCCTGATTTTTATAAAACTGGACACGGGTAGTCACATTTGATGGGCTCTCCAAGACTATGTGCAGAAGCAGTGCGGAGGAGAATGTGATGGGGCAGACAGTGGGCTGATGGGAGCTTTGCACTATCCCACAACCGCCAGAAATGGAGAATGTGGGCGATGCATTTAGCAGTGCGACAACCCCACACCCTAACTAGGTTTTGGTAACAGTGACACTCACAGTCACATTCATGCACACAAACCTGTGGCACGCTTCTGACGATAAGCATCCCATCAAATTTTCATCAAAACAATACAGGTTAAAGGACCAGCAAGGCAGAAAGGTAGAGACATAAAGACAGGGAACAGGACAGACACAAAACAAAACAAAAGAAGATATTTATTAATTCAAGAACAAAATCTCCAGAATGGATAACATTTATTCAGAAAGTCCCTGGAATCTCCACAAAAGGTACTGGCGCACTTGGACACTGACAGTATAAACACTCACTCACACATACTTTGTGTGCAAGACGGTCACTCATATTTTCATACACATCCATTGTCTATCAATATTCCTAGACTTTTTAATGTTACTCTTTTAAAGGAGGAAGGTGGCAGAATTGTAAGACGCTCATCTGCCAATACAGAGTCTGTGAGGGTCTGGGTTCGAATCCCTCTCTCGCCCTTTCTCCCAAGTTTGACTGGAAAATTGAATGGAGCCTCTAGTCATTGGGATGAGACGATAAACCGAGGTTCTGTTTGTAGGACGCACTTGGTGCACTGAAAAAGAACCCATGGCAACGACAGTGTTGTCCTCTGGCAAAATTCTGGGAAGAAATCCACTGTGATAGGTACATAAATATATATGCATGCACTCAAGGCCTGACTAAGCACATTAGGTTATGCTGCTGGTCAGGCTGCCTAGCAGATGTTGTGTAGTCTGAATGCAGTGATGTCTCCTTGAGAAACTGAAACTGAAAAACTTTCTAAGTTACAATGTGTAACTGTCCATATTCTTTATTCTCTCAAATTCCAGTCATTCAGTTCTACACACACTCACTCTCTCCCCTGCCACCCCCCCCCCCCCACACACACACACACACCCGGCCCCCATACACCCTCACAAACACAGGAGAATAAAACTTGCAAGTTTGATACATTGTATGCAAAATAACCCAAGCACCACCTGTCCATACACACACAAATAGCATCAACACACAATCACCTACATTTGCACATGTACAGGCTTTGACTTTTTACCTCAAGGAAAGCTAGAACAATTTCAGAACAAGAGAGGCATGGCCTTCAAGACTCACTTGTGATACACTTAAAAAAAAAAAAAAATCTAATCGTTAAAATGTGTTCTGTATTTGTTATTATAAAGCTTCGGGTTAAAAAAACAACAAAAAACCCCCAAAAGTCCTAACCAGATTCGAACCCCGCGTGTTCGGGTGAGAAGAAACTGTCTTATCCATTACACTATCGTGGCTCCTTAATTGAAGTTCTAAAATTTAATATTTTAACATACTTTTTAAAGGGCGATAAATCAATTGCGGTATTCGCAGTGAGAATGCTGTTTAAATCATATTATTCTGGTGTATCTTGGGCATTCAAAAAATCTTAAAGGGCAATAAAAAATTCTTTTGAAGTCCGCGGTAAAGGAGACGTGGCTATCGCCGCAATCACACTGCAACATTTAGCCGTTTTCTCTAGATCTAGATAGATGTACAAGTTTTGTTACACCCGTCGGGAATGTAGTACGACACGGTCGATTCAATTTCTCTTTTATGTTCATTCTAGTTTCATAGTTTTAAAGTTGATATGAAAATTTAGTATTTTGTTAAACTAATAACATGTAGAGCCAAGTACAAGTACTTCTAAAGGTTGTAAGAAGTGAAAAGGACTTCATTTTGACAAAAGTCAAGACTGGAATTTTTTTCGTTTCATCGTGATCAATTCAAGGGTATTAACTTGCATGGTTTACAATTTCTAACTGTGGATTCTGACTGATTCTGTGGATATTTTTATGGCAGTTTGGGGCATAATCCAGTAAGTGATGAGGCGTTCACAAATCTTTCTCTGAATAAATATTTAACTGTCTCCTTCTCCAACTTTCCATCACATGTTATCGTGTATTGTCCATTGAATATAGGACTGAATGGGCAGGTCAACAACTTGAAACAAAATGGCATCGTTCGCGTTCGCAAAGAATATGAGCACACGCTTTGAATGTGAATAAATATGTGTACGCAACTGATTTTTGCCCATGACCTTCAGGGCTCAGCCAATAGATCTGTAAAGTCCACTCGTATTGATTTTAGTATTTTACAAAAAAGACCACTTGGACGAATGAACATAGTGAAAGCCCTGTACACTATGTATTGAGTATAATTTCAAAATGTAATGTTTAAGATGAGAAAGATCAGTTTAAAGCAAATTAAGTTCCCTAGCATTAATTACAGAGTAATTTCCCTTTTTTACTATCTGCACCAAAACGTTTGCAAAATAAATAAAACTTCCATGCTCAGCTAAAGAAGTTCCTGTTTGAACAAAAAATGATAATAATGACTGCTCTTGTTGTTGTGTCAGAATATCAGATCAAAGTGCCAAGTTTAGAGAATACAAAAAATATAACAGTAAATGCAGTTTGCATATATTTTGGCTTCTTTTTTTAATTTTTTTGTGCCCATCCCAGAGGTGCAATATTGTTTTAAACAAGATCAAAGTCATAATGCCATTTAAATCATGTTATTTTGCTATATCTCAAGCATTAAAAATTTTCTTTCAAGTCCCAGGTATAGGAGATGTTCCCATCCCCTCAAAAACACTGCAATATGTGTCCGTTTTTATTGATCTGCAAAGATCCATGTTCAACAAGCTGGTCTTTCCACTCACTGAGAAACTACAACACCATCCATTCAATTTCTTTTTTCTTTTCATTCTAGTTAATTCAGTGTCCACTTTAAAACATTCATATGCAAACATGTCAATGATTATTTAAGAAATTCTTTTAATTTGGCAGTTGAGATGTTACCGTTGCATCAGGCTTTGCAACATGTTTTGTCAAGATCTGCACTGACCAGTGCCGTGTAGACGAGGCAGTGAAATGGTCAATTCAAAATTTCTTTTCTGTTCATTCTAGTTAATTCAGTGTCTACTTTAGTATATTCATATGCAGTAAACACGTCAATAATGTAGTTAGTGTCACTGTATGTGTTCTGTCCAGAATGTGTATTTCTTTGCTTTTAATTGCGAACAAGAAAAACGTGGTCATGGTGTCTTATCTCCAGACAATCGGGCAGCTGCAATGGGGTAACAGCGGTTTTCAGAATCCAGAACGAACATCAATGAAATAAACTGTTAATGATTCGGAATATGGCTAAATTCGAGAGACGTACAACCTATTATTGGTATGACTCTGAAGATTTTTTCCCTCCTATGTTTAAGCCAAATTTGGTATTGGCAGACAAAGTATTTCAAGAGTAAATGGCAATGTTAAAGTTTACCATGGACACACACACACACATACAAACAACTGAACACCGGGTTATAACATGGACTCACTTTGTTTACACAAGTGAGTCAAAAATGCACACACACTGAAAATGACTGACTGAATGCCTCGAACATGCCATACTCACTTATCTCTTTCTCACCTTCCTCTCCTTGTTTTCACAATGCCATGTACTGATGGATGTTGTAGTGTTTTAAGTGAATACAAAATGATTTCTCAAAAAAAAAAAAAAAAAAAAAAGGAAAAAAAAGGAAAAAAGATGCTGAGGTAATGTTTTTCGGGCAGAGCAGCACAAAAAGTGAAGAAGCTAGGTGGAGGAATCCGTCTGCTTGTAGTGCCTGAACTCTGGCTTCAGTTCCCACATGTTCTTGTGCGGCGCCTTCATGTTGTACACACAGATCTCCTGCAGAATCTCCTTCAGGTATGGCTGGAAGTCAGATCATTAACAGTACATTCATATGATACAGTGCTTCAACCAGCTGAAAGTGCTTTACGATAGTACAGACAAAAAACCCCCCCACACACACATGGAAGAAATAGGTGTGGATCCACAGAATACATCAAATGGAGTACCTTAATTTTGCAGAAAGAACTTGAAAATGAATTTTTTTTTGTTTTAACACTTTCACCACTACGATTCTGTGTGAAAAACACCCCAGAGTGCCAAATATTTTAGACTTGAAGTTCTTGAGAGTTCACGCCATGTGTCGAAACAGCACAGTATACTTGGTCATTTCAAACTGGGTAAAGGGGAAATGGGTAGTCAACTTCCTATTCAGTATTGCATAGGAAAGATGGCTGCAGCTGTCAAGCTTTAATAAATAGTATAAACAGTCGGTTTAACATGACCTCTCAATACCTACTTAAGTTGCCAATGGTGTTGAACTGTCTAGTCAACAGGTCACCTACAGCAGCAAAAGGGTTAAAGAATGTGAGTGAGGGGCTGTAATGGAAGTGAGTGAAATGTCAAGTTAGGGATAAAACAGTCAGCACAGGCAGGGGGCAGGCATCCATCCCACTGCCACTCACACCACTCCTCTCAAATCCCATACACCACAGCTCCAAACACCCACCCACCCAATTGTCCATGACAACTGGCCTGGCAGACAGGTGGAAATACTCCTACTGTCTCTTGGGCAACCAATGTTGACTGTGTCAGTGCAATGGTGACTGAGCAGTCAGTTTCAGTGCAGACAAACGCACTTCACTCCTCCAGTTTTCACTTTCACCCTTCACCCCCACCTTGATCTTTCTCAGAAGGAACCCCAGCACAGACTGAGTGCAGTCTCACGAAGGCAAGGCATCTTCTACAACTAAAACATGTCAGCTATAGACCTACTCCCTTGATTTCCTTCTCTCAGACAAACATCATGTGTGCAGAACATGCCATCCACAGCACATTTTGACTTTGGTTTTAAATATCGTCACATTGGCCTGTTTTGAGCAATGAGCAATATGCTCCTGTTCAAGTTAATGTTTTCCAGCTCTGGAAGTCATAGACTTTCACACCAAAAAGAGGCCACTGGTGGCTTTCACAAACAAAATTCTGGGAAATAAAGAAGAAATACAACCAAGTGACAAGGAATATAATTGGCTGTTGCTTATCTCATATTGAAGGCAATAACAAGGAAAGAACACATGCAAAATTTCAAATCAGTATCTCCAATAGTTTCTGAGATATCCCAGTTTGAATATTTTGTATATGCACATGTTGCGTCATTTTGCAATACAAACTGATTTTTAGACATGCCATGTGTGGTCGCACTATGTGCCTGACAATGCGTGGACTGATTTTACATCATTTTCATATTGCTGTCAAACAGAAAAGACAAAAACATTGAGTGTATAGCAATCCAAATCATTTTTATTCATCAGCAAAATCACCTAAAATGTGTCAAAATCACTCGCAAAATGAGACAAAAAGCCTATTTTACACCCTTGCCAAAGTCTAGGAAATTTCCGAATGTGCCCAAAAATTCTTTCAGACGCATAATTCACTCAGTCACTGCTTAGATTTTGTTGATTTTTTTGCAAAAACTACAATCTTCACAAACAAAAAAGTGTAGACAGCTAAATGACCCTTATAACTGCAATTTGTGAAGTGAAAAAACAGTGTGTGAGTTAACACAAAATCACACCACAGGCATATCATTGCATCTCCACTTCTAATTGGCCTACAGAGATGGTTCACATATCAAAATGTTTGTCTGCATCTGACTTATCCAACTATCATGCATACAAAGTAATGTCATGCATTGTTTCTGACAAATAAATTGAATAATTCTCACTACCCCACCCCCGCCACCAGACACTCTCTCCAGCACTTGCCTTTCTTTCCCAAATACACCAAATTGATATAACATTTCACTATTTCAGGAACCTTCTCACCTGTTATGAATAACAGTTGCATATATCTGTCTGAAATATACCTATATATATGAAAAAGAAACTTATGCTGACTTCCACTCTCTGTATTTCTCGACAACTGCATCAAACTCCTTCACACACCATGTTCCCCCATTGGTGCTGAACATGTCCAAGTTCCAGGCCAAGACAAATTCTGAATCGATTGGATCACAATCAATTGCATCTGGCCATTTGAATGCATTCCTGTCTCCCCAGCTGGTCATGAATGCTATTGTGGCTCTTGTTGGAGATACAACTTCAAGGACTTCTCCAACGTAAAATTTGTCGTCGTAAAAAACAGCCACTTTTTCTCCTTGCTGTGTGAAGTGTCCAGGCTGCATGTCCTTGGTGCTGGTGTCAGTGGAATCTTGAGCAGTGTCCCTGTTGCTGGTGACTGACGGTTCTCCAGTGCACGATGACTGCCCAAGATGAAGTGGCACAAAGCGTGACCTTTTGGACGGTGGTTCATCAGCGACTATGATTTCTGCACTAGGGCCAGCTGGTCCAGTTTGTTCAACATACTGACACAGAGAATTGGTCAGTTCCCGGACAGTTTTTTTGGCCATGATCAGCAGTGGATCCTTTGCACCCAAAACAATTTTGTGGTACTGGATCTGAAACCGCAGGGCCTGTCTTTTGGCATGGAGTGTTCTCAATGCACCAACATGTTTCCTGATCTGTGCAGTTGTCACCCACACCCCCCCTATCTTTTGGACTGCTGTTATGATGTCCATTCTTTGCTGTTTTTGGAGATGGTCTTTCCGAATCTTCTCTTCATTTTTTTTCTGGATCCTTTCTCTTGCTTTCCTATTCTCTTCCTCTTCATTCTCTGGGTGGTGTTTTCGGAGAGAAGTGGCAGCAGTCTTTGCCACATCAAGCAGCTGTTGTTGTTCCTCTGCAGACTTGTGGGCCAACCATGATGCTGTTTCATTCCTCTTTGCATGATAACTGAGGAGTGGTGGTGCAGTGAGCTGTGATGTCGCTTGAAATGAAATGAAATTATGGTGCTTAGAGCCTTGCCGACCACTAAGGCCATCTCAAGGCTATCGCCGCGTCAATAACTACTACAAGGATAAAAAACCAACCAATTAAAATGAGTCACCACTTCAAACTTTCCACTCCAAAGTTAAAAAAAACTTCCATAGTTTAAAACCTTCAAATCTGGTTAAAAATGTTCACTTCTTTTAAGAAGTCCATCAGCGCCCATGGAGGGACATCACGAAACAAAGTCTTCAAAGAAACCGCCGTGTAATGTCTGCGTCTAACGTCATGCAGATCCCAACAGTCAAGGAGCACGTGTTTCATGGTGAGAGGCTCATCACAGGGAATGCATCGAGGGGCCTCTTCCCCCTTCAACAAGTAAGAATGAGTAAAAAAAAGTGTGCCCCGCACGCAGTCTGCACAGCACAGACTCCTCCTTTCTGTTCTTCACCCCCGAGGGGAGGGTATCTTTTAGGTCTGGACGGATCTGGAAGAGCTTGTTGTCCGTCTGGGTGTTCCACTCCTCTTGCCAAAGATCCTTAACGTAAGTGTTCACCTTCCGCTTCATGTCTGTGTATGGTACAAAGGATCTGGATAATTCTTTCTTTACAGCGTTCCTGGCCACCAGGTCCGCCCTTTCGTTACCACGAATGCCAACATGTCCGGGAACCCAGGCCAACACAACCTCGTATCCTTTCTTCGTTGCGAGAGTAAAAGCTTCATAAAATTCCAGCAGTTTGGGATGAGTGATATTCCTGCAGGCGATCGCCTCCAGGGCTGACAAGGAGTCGGAAAAGATCATGAATCTCTTTTGTTTCGAAGAGAGAACCATTTTTACTGCCAGAACCAGTGCGGTCAGTTCCGCAGTGTACACCGAGCTGTCAGACAGGATGTGTTCCGTTGAGGGCCAGGTCAGGAAAGGCGGGACAAAACGCAGATGCAGCGACTCCGTCCTCTGACTTGGAACCGTCAGTGAAGATACTTTGAAAAGTGGGGAATTTGTGGCAGAGTTCCGAATAGTAAGTTCTGTAGGCCAGAGAACTGGTGAAGTCTTTACGGTATGAGGCCAGATCGAATCGGACCTCAGGTGTTCTAGGTCCATGGAGGGCTGTCAGGGAACTTGGAGAAATCCGAGATGCCACCGACATCCAGATCGGCATTTTCTAAGTGCGGCTGAATGCGGAGTCCGAGAGGAGGGATGCAGTTTGGGTTGTCTGTAAATTTCTTGTCGAAAGGGTTGTTGAATACAGCGTCGTAAGCAGGGTTTGTAGGTTCAGAAAACAATTTCAAATAATAATTTAGGGTCAGCTTCAGTCTGCGGTTGGAGAGAGGCGGTGCACAGGGGTGGTGCGGAACGCACCTAAGCTGAGACGGAGCCCTTGGTGGTGTATAGGGTCCAACAGTTTCAGGTAAGACGGTCTGGCCGAGCCGTATACTACACTTCCGTAATCCAGTTTGGACCGGACCAGGTGCAAGAGAGTTCTCTTATCAGCACCCCAGTCCGTGTGTGCCACAACTCGAATGATGTTCAGGGCTTTTTTGGCAAGATATTTTCAGCTGTTTAATATGGCTGAGGAAGTTCAGCTTCTGATCAAAGACGACCCCTAAAAATTTGGCTTCCTTGACCGCCGGGATGGTGGATTTTCCCAGACGGATTTCAGGGTCCGGATAGAACTGGCGAAAGTTATGAAAATGAACAGATTCAGTTTTGGAGGACGAAAATGTGAAGCCATTCTCCTCTGCCCAACACTGGATTTTGTTGACGCAGAGCTGAAGCCGTCGCTGGATGCTGGCATACGTGCTGCCAGTTGCACACAAGGCGAAATCGTCCACGAACAGCAAGCTGTCCGATCCCTTCTGAACGGATTGAACGATGTCATTAATTTTGATGCTGAAGAGAGCCGGTGACAGAATGCTCCCTTGCGGAACACCCAGCTCCTGCTCGTGAATGTCAGACAGGGTGGTGCCGACCCTCACCTGGAATTGTCTGTCTTGCAAAAAGTTGTGGATGAACTGGGGCAGGTGTCCTCGGAAGCCGAGCTTGTGCAGGTCCGAGAGGATTCCAAATTTCCAGGTGGTATCGCAAGCTTTCTCCAAGTCAAAAAATATGGCCACCACATACTGTTTGTTTACAAAGGCATTTCTCACAGTGGTTTCCAGACGAACCAGATGGTCAACGGTAGATCGATGCTTGCAGAAACCGCACTGTTCTTTTGCCAGAAGGCCGTCGGTCTCTAGTTTCCACATCAGTCTACCGTTGACCATCTTCTCCATCAGTTTGCAGATGCAGCTGGTCAGTGCTATTGGGCGGTAGTTGGAGGGGTTCAAGGGGTCTTTTCCCGGTTTCAGCACCGGGATTATGAGGGCTTTCCGCCAGGAGGGTGGAAAAAAGCCTGTGATCCAGATGTGGTTATAAACTTTGAGCAGGGTGTCCAGACAGGTTTCGGGAAGATGCTTTAAGAGTTTATAATGGACCTCGTCCATTCCTGGACAGGAATCCGTACAGGTCTGAAGGGCAGATTTAAGTTCATTCATTGTGAAAGGAAGGTTGTAATTCTCTGTGTTGTCGGAAGAGAAGTTACAGGGTGTTTTTTCTGTCCGGTTTTTGGTTTTGAGAAACCGAGCAGATTTGTTAGCAGATCTCGAGTTCTGTTCAATTGTGGAGGTAAGCAAATTGGCAACTGCTTTCTTCTCTGTGACCAGAGCGTCTGAAAGTTTAAGATGATGAAAGGTTGGGCATACGTTTTTGCCCTTAATTCTTTTTAAAACCCTCCACACTTTCTTCTTGGGTGTGTTGGAGGTTAAGGAAGAGCAAAAATCTCTCCATGACTTTCTCTGCTCCTTTTAAAAACATACCTGGCTTTCGCCCTCAGCTGTTGATGGGTTCGAACGCTATCGGTCTCCGGTCTCCGAAAGACACGTCGCTGCGCTCTCTTCCGAGACTTACGGGTCTCCCGACAGTCCGCGTTGAACCAGGGCGTTCTTGGCACCTGAGGCTTGGAAGTAGACGATGGGACTGCTGCTTTGGCGCAATCTAAAACGATCTGAGTCAGAGTGTCAGCAGGGTCCTTGCTTTTCAATACTGTTTCTTCCTGCAGCTCCGCTCTTATCTTCATAGTAAAAATTCCCCAGTCTGCTTTGTCATAGTTCAGGCAGTCAGGCAGAGAGTCACATTCTCCATCTGTGGGGTGGAGGATGACAGGAAAGTGGTCACTCCCGTGCAGATCGTCGTGCACTTTCCACTCGTAGTCCAGGACCAACGATGGATCGCAGACCGACAGATCTAAACACGAGAGCTTTCCAGAGGACAGATGAAGGTAAGTGGGAGACTTGTCGTTAAGACAACACAGGTCCATATCAGAAAGAAGGTTTTCCAAGAGAAGACCTCGGGCTGATGTCATCTCACTTCCCCAGAGCAGGGAGTGTCCATTGAAGTCGCCCAACAGTAAAAACGGTCGTGGGAGCTGGTCGACCAGGTTCATGAGGTCCTGCCTCAGAACACGGACAGCAGGAGGAAGGTAGAGAGAGCAGACAGTGATGGTTTTCTCAAGTGTGACTCTGACTGCCACCTCCTGTAAAGGGGTGCTTAAAGGAACTGTACTGTATAAAAGGGACTTTTGAATAAAAAGAGCGACACCTCCCGTCAATCCCTCTTGCTTCGGTTGAGCGGGTTTAAAAATGGAGTTAAAACCAGAGAGAGATAAAACCTTGCCATCTCTTTGCAGAGTCTCCTGCAGCGCCAGCACTGAAGGTTTCAAAGCACGACAAAGCAGCTGAAGTTCCTGGAAATTGGCGAAGAACCCCCGGATGTTCCAGTGGATCACTGCCATTAAAAAGGTTAAAAAAAAAAAAAAAGCAGCAGCCTATTCCATCGCTACCCCCTGCTCCTCTGCTTGCGGTGGCTCAAGGTTGGCCAAGATGGAGTACTTATTTCTAGAATTTAATTTTTCTGATTCCGACCAAGTCGGAATATCCACCACCTTGGCTCTTCCCGATCCAGCCGAGGCCGCAACCCTCCCCTCCTTGAGTTTTGGAGGTACAGGGGGTTTCTGGCCACTTCTGCCAGCCCGAGGGCCAGGCAGACGAGAGGCGGGGCGAGGGGAGCTGGGGGGTTGGGGGAGGGGGGCGGGAGGCAGACAACGTGCCTCCGCCCGAGGCTTTCCGCTCCCGCCCAGCAGCCCCTGAGGACTGCCGCACAGGATGGGAAGGGGTGGACACGGCGCCTCCACCCAAGGCCAACGGTTCTAACAAGGTAGGCACGTCGTCCGTCTGCGTCCCTGTGGACATCGTCTGGACCGCGACGTCCACCATCCTGGGTCTGACGACAGAGGCGTAAGACGCCTTAGGCGACGCGGCCTCCACCTGTTTCCTTGCCTCAAAGAACGATATCTTCTTTTCTGTCTTCACCTTCTGGATTTCCTTTTCCTTTCTCCAGGCGGGGCAGTCTTTCGATGAGGACGGGTGGCCGCCTCCGCAGTTCGCACAACGGGCTGGACTGACGCATTCGCCCTGGTGCGCCACCTTTGAACAGGTGCCACACGCCTCTTCCTCCTTGCATCGGTCCTGCACATGTCCAAATTTCTGGCATTTGAAACATCTTAGAGGGGACGGCACGTACAGGCTTACACTCACCATCAGGTATCCGACTTGAATGTCCTTGGGGACATTCGGGCAGCAGAAGGTGAGGAAAAATGTGTTGGTCGGGACTCTGTCCGACCCCTTCTTCACTGTCACCCTGTACACGTCAGTCACTCCCTGAGATGACAGCTCGCTCTTGATCTCAGCTTCAGACACTCCTCTCAACTGCGGGCATCTGATGACCCCCTTTGAACAGTTCAGACCTTTGTGAGGGGAAACCTTCACCGCCCTATCCACAAAAGTGGTCGCCTTGAGCAGAAGCTGTGTCTGCCTTTTAGACTCTGTCTCCACGAAAAACGATCCGCTCCTCAAGCCTCTTGATGGATTTCAGTGAGCCTGCCAGACACTGGAAGCCCTTCTGGATAGCGAAGGGGCTGAGAGCCGACAAGGGCTTGTCGTCATCAGCGCCTTCCATCACAAGCCACGACGGCCAAAATCCAGAGGTCTCAACGACCTCCGAATCTGAGTCCGAATCGTCTGTTCCTTGTCTTCTTCTTTTTCCGAGTTTAGGGGGGTGTAGTTGTTTGAAATTCATGTTTAAATAATTGTATATTCATCCCTCCCTTACCCACCCACCAACCTGGGGCCAGGGTCAAGGGAACACCAGCTTGACCCCTTCCAGGTTTCGGGAGGGATATACGACCAACAGCCTAGCTCCAACGTGTTCCCCCCCGATCATGCCCAGCTCCCGGGGACAGAGAACCGAGCACTACGGGGGTTATCTTCGTTAGCCTCTAAACTGTCAGTCTTGACCCAGCCCCACGAAGGGGTAGCCGATTGACACACACGGGCCAATGTGTGCCGCCTGTCTTAGGAGAGGTCCAAGCCAAAGGGATGTGTTGAGAGCAGCGTGCTCTCTCAATCACCAGGATCTCATTCCCCTCCATCACAGGTCGCGCCACACGGCAAACACGGCGGGCCTGAAGAAGGCCGCAGAGAAAAAAGAATGTGGAAAAGAAGGCTTGATGGGGAGCTGAGGACAGAAAAGAGGCGGTAAAAAGAAGAATAGAGAATAGCGAAAGGGACAGTGGGTCACGTTTAGTTTGGGCCTCACTCACGACCTGTTCGGCATGGGAAGCCCTATCAGGGGCATCAGTACAAAAACCACCACTTATTCAGCCCTAACAGCTATGATGGCTATGTAGGCTGTCAAGACCTGGGACCAGAGCAGCAAACCCCAAGAAGCACTGATGCCCCCGCCGACATAGCTCGCTCAATCACTGGCCACTAAGCCTCCCGACCACGATAAGGTAGTGACCCTCCCGGGAGGGGGTCAAGAGAACACCAGCCTGACCCCCTCCAGGTTTCGGGAGGTGATGTCGCTTGTTCAGACCAAAGTCAAGGTCACCAAAGTTTGCTTCCCCAAACAGGTTGGTTAACTTGCAGTGAGCCATTCCGTGACGTTGCTCTTCTGTTGGTGGCTGACTGTACTTCCCCCCAGGGAGAAAGTCATCAAGCTGCCTCTTTATCACACAGAGAAACTCTCTGCACATGATCTGTAGCAGATCTTTCAATGGTTCATTTTGCCGCAAGCAAAGTGCAGTGTCCTGGACTGATCTTACTGGAGGCGTTTCCTCCATGAAAAATGTCTCCAGTGTTGATGGAAGAGACTCGAGGACACCTTCCAGCGCTGTTCTGTCTTCAGTGATGTGTTCCAGGTGGCCAGACAGAGTCTGTACATGCTTGTACATGTCCAGATAATGGATGCTGCTGTTGATGAGCATCCAGAATGGCCCAGCAACACAAACATACACAACAGCCAAAGCAGACACCATCAGCATAATGTTGTCATCCTGCACATCTTCCAGAACACTCTGTTGCTTCTGGTTCAGAGTTTTGTCACTGAAATTTGTGAAAAAATCCACAATGTCCTGTCTGTGGTAGAGGATGGCAGCAGTGCTCTTGAACACGTTATTAAAATGGTTTGCGCGAAAGCTGCCAATAGTGTTTTTCTTTTTCACCATTGGAAGGGATAGATATGCCATCCAGTCATCTTGACAGCCATTTTTCTCATCCCCCCTGGGACCAAGGACGTCACAGGCAGTTCTTACCAGTCAAAGTGCTGCAGGGTGTTTTGATGTTTTTTTGAAGTGACTGAATGAGGCAGTCAGGTCCCTCCCAAGTTTTCCACTCCAGTCTTGTCTGTCCTCAAAATGATGCAGTGCCCGTGATGTTGATTCTGATAAGCCTAGCAGAAAATGAGCACTACAAAACAGAAACTAAAGGCCAGCATCTTCTGACAGAAGCTCTTTTTTTGCCTCACAGAGCTTTCTTCCAAAGCTTTTCATTGTTGCTGCTCTGTCTGTCATGGTTGCAACCATATGTGACGCTGCACGCGAAAATCATGGATAAGTTGCAGCCACACATTTCGCGCTATACGCTATAATGTTTTTTCTACGATGTCCCAAAGTATTATATACAAAGTAATTCTACTTTATTTTAATGTTTTCCTGTTGGGACATGAGAGTAAACTTTAGGAAATCAGCGAACTCTTCTGCCCCACTTTTGAACACGATTTTGAACAGAAAAAATTGCGTAAGAACATAACCTCCAGGTTGTAAACAGTCTCTAGTCCTATTTCCATACTGTTCTCAATCAGTTTGTTTGTGTTTATGTGTAGTAATTCAAAGTTTTTTGTGAGACCGCAGGATTTGAACGACTTATCTATGACAGACACTGGCTGACACTCAATTCATCACTGCTAAAACTTTCAATTATTTCCAAAAGTAGCACGCTTGTACTGCCTACGTCTTGATTTTCAGTGCTCTCCGTGTTTTGTGAAAGCCACAATAATTGCCTGAAGTGGGTGACTGTGATTGTGTTTTAGGAACACGAAGCACAATGGCGACGCAGAAACTGACGCACGCAGATAACCAAGCTGTTGTCGGAAACAATGGATTTCACCTCGCCAGAACTCGTTGAAGCAGTGACAGAATACTTTGGTGATGAAAAATCATCAGAAATCGATGATTTTTAGCAGTAACGATGAAGAAACCCAACCTTTGCCGGAGGAGAATGGTGATCAACACGAAGACCGAGACTCTAGTAAGTTTGCTTCGCCAACATCATTCACGAAGCTTTCGCTTTGGGTTTTAGTTTGACGCATTTTTAAAATTTTGTGAATTTATGGTGAACTAGAATTACTTACATGAAACGATAACATGTGTCGTTTGATTACTGTAAATGTTAACCCGACTAGTTGGAAACATCCACCTAAAAATAGTAAAACAAGTGACAATGTTGACAAGTGGATGCTATTTTTACTAACAAACTGACAAGGCAAAAGCTGCAGTTGGGAAAGCCCTTCACTACCAGTCAAAGATTATCAGTAATCATGGCATGTTTTCACACTTTACTGAAGGTGTTTGAGATATTTCACAGTCTATAAGTCTGTAAAGAAAAAGAAGAAATGTACAATGCATTTCAGATGCTTGAGAATGTGTAATCAAGTGTTTATTTGTGACTGTATTTTGTGCAGTCATTGTCAGTGTGTGTGTGTGTGTGTGTGTGTGTGTGTGTGCGTGTGTGTGTGATGACTGTGTCAGCCTGTGTATTGTCTGTGTGCATACATGATGTTAATTACATGCATGTGTGTGCATGTGTGCATGTGTGTGTGTGTGTGTGTGTGTGTGATGATGATGATGATGATTGTGTCAACCTGTGTATTGTCTGTGTGCATTCATGATGTTAATTACATGCATGTGTTTGCATGCATGTATGATTTCATGAGTGTGCTGTGTGTTTGTGTGCATGTGTGTGTGCATGTGTGTGTGTGTGTGTGTGTGTGTGTGTGTGTGTGTGTGTGTGTGTGTGTGCGTGTGCTAATGCTTTTTATATAAGTGTGTTTATGTATGTGTGTATGCTTGATTTCTTCTTATTATTATCAGTTTCATATTTGGCAAAATTTTAATCATTACTTAATTGTACTTTGTAGGTCTGTCTTACTGGATATCTTTTCACCTATGGGACTCCAGGAAGACCAAAGAAAACCAAAAGACAAGGTGCATAAACTTCACATGTGATTGACTGAATTGTGTTTCTAAAGTGTGTGGATAAATTTGGTGAGTACTATTATGTTATTATGTTGTTTTGTTTTGTATCACCTGCCTATCTTCAATGACGGTGTTATACAGGTATACTCCGGTGTGTCACCACAAGGGTAGCACAGATATAACACATGTATACAAGCCATCTCATGCAGATCAAAGCTCATACATTCCTGTACATTGTCAGAAAGTTTGGAGTGATTCTGATTTTTTTTTCTACAATTTTTTTTTCAAAGTGTGAAATGCGAAACATCACCCATTTATTTCTCAGTGTTTACACCCAGTGAGCATGATTTGGGGACATTTTGACAAAACAGCAATTATTTGGTGATACTGAGCGCATTTCCAAAGTTCTGATTCTTTCTTGACATTTTGGTACCAGTCAATTGCTGTTGAAAATTCTTATGAAAAAGTCATAACTATGTGAATGTTCCCAAACTTTAAACCCAATTTTCTCAGAAGTACGTCAGCGACTGCCGAGAGACTCAAATGCATGTATCTCAGAAACTAATAAAGATAACTGAATTCTGTTTTCTGTGTCTTATTCAGAATTCTCTCTACTTTCAGATAAACCTATTATCTCATTTTGTGAATTTTGACCCTTATCCATGATTTTCTCGTGCACCATCACATATGTCTAAAAACATCTTTCACTATGTCCTCCGTTTCTTGATATGTGGCTGTGCCCAGGAATGAAATTTCATGCATCAGTGTCATGGCGACATCAATCAAAGTGTCTGTATTCTCTCAATCTACAGAACAAAACCCCAAAGCCAACTGTTTACCACTCTGAAGAGTGATCTGATGACCAACTTAGAAGGTCACAAAGTTGAATGTTCTGCTTGGAACAAAGATGGGACAGAACACACTTTATGACAGGGCCTACACGACTTGCTGCAATTTCATTTCCCATCAGCTCAATAACAGGCTTGGACAGTTGGTGTGTAATGACCTTTTGGTGTTCTGAGCTGTATAGACTCTTGAGCAGTCTCTTCTTGAAGTTGAACAAGTCTGAGTAGATTTGCTTCCAAGCTTGAGATCTTCTGTTTCAGTGTTGCCTCTCTTCTCACTGATTTTATGAAACGGCCCTTTTATAAGGTCAGCTCTTTCTTGATTGTCTGAAGGGCAGCTTCTTTCTCTTCTTCAGCTTGTTCTGCTGTCTCAACTTGGCTAGATAAATCTGTAAGCCTGTTTTGAGTTGAACTGATCTTTTCTTGTTGCCTCTTAACATTATTGGAATTTCTGGCATAAGCGGCACACAACTTTGATTTAGCAGACAACTTTTCTTTCAAGTTCTCAGTTTCATTTCTTTCTGTGTCAAGATCAGACTTTGTTTCAACTAGTGCTGTCTTCACAGATCATCCAGTTCTTTCCTCAGTGATGAAGTAACTGACTTCAAAGCTTCATTTTCTGCAAGGAGCAATTCCTTCTCTTCCTTTACTTCTTTTATTTGGCACCGAAGCTTTCGGTTTTCTTCTTTTTCTTTTTTCATTTCATTCAGCATGGTGACACACTGACATTCACAAATGGTATTTGCAGTTGTCATGTCAGTGTGTGAACTGACATGACTGTCACTATCAGCAGTTGTCAAATCAATCTGTGAACTGTAGTGTCTGTCTTTCACAGTCTGTTTTCTTGAGGTGCTCAAAATGAAATCAAGAAATGTCTGTTCATGGAGAGAAACATCTTTTACTTTGTCTTTGTGCTTTTTCATCAGAGCATCTACTTTTTTCCTGATCTGATTTTTTGAGTATTGATGCAGGTGGGGACAGAACTGTACAAGCCATTCCTGAAACACAACATCCTTGAAACTATGCAGTTTTCTGTACTGTTCTAGTTCTATAACTAGCCCATTCATCATGGGTTCAATGACACTGGCAGTTGATATACCCATTCACATGTCAACAGTAACACCACATTTTTTTTACAGTAATCACCCTTGACAAACTTTAAGTCTCTAAAAGCATGCAAAAATTCTTCAAGTACATCTGCCCCCATATTTGCAGTTGCAACTTCTTGTTGCACTCGCCCAATGACAGAACTCAGAGCTGGAAACCCCTCCCCAAACTGAAGAGCAAAAAGCTCAGACGCAAATGTGGTCAGTCTTTCCCAGGTCACTGTTTGGTGACATCTCTTCAAAAGCCCCAGTTGCAGCAACACTCTGTTGGTATGCTGAAGGTCTGGCAGCTTCATAGGACGTCCTCTTCCTGATGGGACCAGATTTGATTCCATCCTCTCCAGAATGTCATCATCTAGGTAAAAAAAAAAAAAGAAAAGAAAAAAATGTGGAATGTACATGTGCTTTACCAATGACTTTTTATTACTGACTTTATAATCATGACTTTAAAATTTTAATTCAAAATGCCTTTTGCACTTTGTATACCTGTGTGCACACATAAATTTGAGGACAAGCATTTGAGCAAGTGTGCGTGCGTGTATGAAGTTCTCTTTTACATATTTATTTATGTATTTGTTTATTTATTATCATTGTTATCATTATCATTTTCTTTTGTCTTTAGCCTTTTCAGGTCTCCTTATTTTCTTTGTCATTGAATTTTCATTTCAGTGGTCAGGTTTTCTCTGTGTGTGTGTGTGTGTGTGTGTGTGTGTGTGTGTGTGTGTCAGTGTGTCTGTGTGTGTGTCTGTGTGTGTGTGTGTCTGTGTGTATCTGCAAATATGTTTGTGTGTCAGCAGTGTCAAGTGTGACTGAGGAGGCAAATGCAGAGCACACATGAAGTTCAGTGTGCACGCACACACACACACACACACACACGCACGCACGCACGCACACACACACAGAGTGTGGCTGTAGTCCTTGAAAATCATATATATTCATAGTCTCGTTCAGTTTCTGACACACGTGCGAATGACTGACAGGAGTTATCTTTTCTTAATTTTTTTCATCAATGTTTTCTCAATGATTACAAACTAAAACAAGTCTAACGCAGTCCAGAAAAAAACCAGCAATCATAAAGATGTCTAATGAGGTGAACTACCGGGATGTTTAGGTACTAGGAATGAATATTTGTCAAGCGATCTTCGAAAATCTGATGTACCCCGTTAACCCAATTTCATGGCACCTTCGTTCGGAAATGAGGCCAGGCAAGTGACTGAAAACACCTCTTTCCTAAGCCAAATACAATCATAGTAATATATATTATCATCAAACATCATCAATAAATGAGAAATCTGTTGATTACTTACCAAGATAAGCGTCGATCTTGCTGTAAATATTGTAAATCTCCCCCATTGTTTGTGCCGACGCGCGCTCAGCTGTGTGTGTGCCTTTGTGAGTGAAAAGAGCGGAAGTGACCCGATGGGGTTGTTGTATGCAAATTAGAATCATGCGTCATAGGCAAAACTTGGCGATAAACGAAAGGTAGGTTTGAATTCACGAAAAAATGAGCTTTCCAGTGATGTTTAGTGGGTTTTTTGTACAATATCAGGGAGATTTTTTACGGTGCTCTGAAAATTTGGGAATTTTTCTAACTCAAATTACACCGACTAACTGAAACTTTTTCAAAATTTACTTTGCACCACTGGTTAGCACGTGGTTTCATCTTTCCAGTGGTATGCGCTATTAATAGGTTGACCGAGGTTATGACTAGTGAACGGAGAGTGAACAGTTTAACGCTCCATAACTTCTCAGATATTGATCTCTCAAGCAAAACACAAGAAATGTGAAGCTGAAGAGTCAAACTTTTTATTGACATAATTTTTTATTATCAAATACATGTTTCTCACTGTAAAATCATCATGGAAAAATCGGTAATTTTGTCAGTTCTGGTCACACTTTCTCGGCCAGCTTGACCTGTGGTCCTACCTACTACCAGTACTAAACACACATACACCATTGCATGGGAAGGGAAAACAGACAAACACAAAGCACTCACTATGGGCTGCTTGGTGATGCCCACCAGGTCCTTGACATTGTAGTACTGATGTTTCTCAAAGGCAGCAAACAGCATGTCCATTACCTTCTCTTTGTCAAGACGTGACCGTTTTTCTCCATCTTTCACCCGTCGTCTGTCCTCAAGCTGAGGTAAGACAAACGTTAACAATATCAATGCTGGTGTGAGTGTGTGTATGTGTGCATGGATGGAAATTAAAAAAGAGAAACTGCACAATCGTACAATCATCGACAGTGCAGCATTTGAAAAAAAAAAAGAAAAAAGACAAATGAAAAAGACCAATAGAATTTCAACAAAAAAAGGTTAAAAAAAATAATGAAAACAAAAAATAAACAAACACTAAATCAACAACTACCAGTACCACAGCTGAAGTACACAACAACTGTGTGGTTCATCCATCGGGATCGACGAGGACCATCTAGTCATCCTGGGGGTGGGTGGGTTGGGCTCTGTGGGTGCGCAGATGACTGGTCAGGCCAATCCGCACCCAGAAGGTTCTGACGCAGTGTGGGCAGGGGATGGTGGCGGCTGTCGAGGACTTGCTGGCACTGCTTTTCCTGGCCTGTCTGCATTGTTCTGCTACAGTGATTCTGTTGGCCTCACAGGATTTGGCGCCTTTGTGGACAGCTGAATGCCACTTTGGTCTGTCCATTGCATTCAGCTCCCATGTGTCATGGCTGATGTTGAAGGCCTTCAGAGAAGCTTTCAGAGTATCTTTGAAGCACTTCTTTTGGCCTCCATGGGAGCGCTTGCCATGTTGGAGTTTGCCGTACAGCAGTTTCTACATGGCCTGGGCAGCTGGGCCTGCATCAAGATGGTGTAGATGCTGGGCAAATTTGCACAAGTGAGCACCTCTGTGTCAGGGATCTTCTCTTGCCACTTTATGCCGAGAATTTTTCTGAGGCTGGTGGTGTGGAAGTGGTTCAGCTTTTTTGTATGGCGTTTGTAGACCGTCCATGATTCACATCCATAGAGCAGTGTGGTGAGAACTATGGCCTTGTATACTTTGAGCTTCGTCTCCAGGGTGATGCCTCTTCTGTTCCAAACATTCTCATGGAGTCTGCCGAAGGCAGCGCTGGCTTTGGCGAGTCTGGTATTCACCTCGTCATTGATGACAACTGTGCGAGAGAGTGTACTGCCCAGGTATGTGAACTTGTCCACCGCATTCAGTTGTTGCCCGCTGATGAAGATGTTTGGTTCAACGTAAGGCTTTCCTGGAGCTGGCTGGTGCATCACCTCAGTCTTCTTTGTGCTGACTGTGAGGCCAAAGTTGTCACAGGCAGCAGAGAACATGTCAACACTGTGCTGCATGTCAGCTTCGGAGGCAGTTTTGAGAGCGCAGTCATCAGCAAACAGGAAGTCGTTGATGGTGTCTGTCCTCACCTTGGTTTTTGCTTGAAGCCTCCTGAGGTTGAAGAGTGAGCCATATGTGCGGTACCTGATGCCAATGCCTACATCAGCGTCTCTGAAGGCATCTGTCAGCATGGCTGAAAACATGAGACTGAACAGGGTGGGGGCAAGAACACACCCTTGCTTGACTCCGCTGGAGACAGGGAATGGTTCTGAAGTCTCTCCGTTGTTTTGGACTCGGGCCAGCACCCCATCGTGTAGTTGCTGTATGATGGTGATGAACTTTCTGGGACATCCATACTTTGCCATGATTCTCCAAAGGCCATCTCTGCTAACAGCATCGAAGGCCTTGGTCAGATCGACATAGGTGGAGTAAAGGTTGGCGTTCTGTTCCTGACACTTCTCCTGGAGCTGCCTGGCAGCAAACACTATGTCGATAGTCCTGCGTTCTTTCCGGAAGCCACACTGGCTCTCTGGTAGGATACTTTGCTCAAGGTGTGCTATGAGACGGTTGAGTAGCACTCTGGCCAGAGTCTTGCCTGCGACGGACAGCAGGGATATTCCACAATGGTTGTCACAGGCCCGACGATTTCCTCTGCACTTGTACAGGTGTATGATGGAAGCGTCTTTGAAGTCCTGTGGAACTGCCTCATGCTGCCAGATGAGCTGGAATAGCTGATGAAGCTTCTCAGTCAGCGCCATACCACCTTCTTTGTAGACCTCAGCTGGAATGGAGTCTGAGCCAGGGGCTTTGCCATTGGATAGCAGACGGATAGCTTTCTGGGTCTCCTCCAAAGTTGGAATGGCATCCAACGACTCACTGACTGGCACCTGGGGGAGTCGGTCGATGGCTTCATCATTGATGGTGGAAGGGCAGTTCAGTATGCTGTCAAAGTGTTCAGCCCATCTCTCAAGGATCCCGTCCTTGTCAGTGATTAGGGCAGAACCATCTGCACTGAGGAGTGGAGCAGATCCGGAGGTGGTGGGACCATAGACTTCTTTCAGGCCGTTACAGAAGTTCTTCATGTCGTTCCTGTCTGCAAAGCCCTGGATCTCATCAGCTTTGTTGCTCAACCAGGAATCCTGCATCTGCCGCAGCTTCAGCTGGATGGTGCTGCGTGCGCTCTTCAGTATGTCTTTCTTTGACTGTGACTTGGGATCTTCAATGTGGACTCTGTAGGCTTGGCGTTTGTCTTCCAGCAGCTGCTTGATCTCAGTGTAGTTCTCATCAAACCAGTCTTTGTGCTTCCTGGCAGAAGGCCCCAGGCACTCCATGGCAGTGTTGTACACCGTCTCATGTAGTGCGCCCCATGCTGCCTCCACATTCTGGTTGTCCAGCACGGTGGACTCAAGGCATTCCTCAGGGTGTCAACAAAGCTCTGCTTGATGTTCCCTAAAATGAAATGAAATTATGGTGCTTAGAGCCTCGCCGACCACTAAGGCCATCTCAAGGCTATCGCCGCGTCAATTACTACTACAAGGCTAAAAAAAAACACCCAATTAAAACGAGTCACCACTTCGAACTTTCCACTCCAAAGTTAAAAAAAAAAAACTAAAAAAAAAAACTTCCATAGTTTAAAACCTTCAAATCTGGATAAAAAGGTTCACTTCTTTTAAGAAGTCCATCAGCGCCCACGGAGGGACATCACGAAACAAAGTCTTCAAAGAAACCGCCGTGTAATGTCTGCGTCTAACGTCATGCAGATCCCAACAGTCAAGGAGCACGTGTTTCACGGTGAGAGGCTCGTCACAGGGAACGCATCGAGGGGCCTCCTCCCCCTTCAACAAGTAAGAATGAGTAAAAAAAAGTGTGCCCCGTACGCAGTCTGCACAGCACAGATTCCTCCTTTCTGTTCTTCACCCCCGAAGGGAGGGTCTCCCCCAGGTCCGGACGGATCTGGAAGAGCTTGTTGTCCGTCTGGGTGTTCCACTTCTCTTGCCAAAGATCCTTAACGTAAGTATTAACCTTCCGCTTCATGTCTGTATAGGGTACCAAGGATCTGGACAATTCTTTCTTTACAGCGTTCCTGGCCACCAGGTCCGCCCTTTCGTTACCACGAATGCCAACATGTCCGGGAACCCAGGCCAACACAACCTCGTATCCTTTCTTCGTTGCGAGAGTAAAAGTTTCATAAAATTCCAGCAGTTTGGGATGAGTGATATTCCTGCAGGCGATCGCCTCCAGGGCTGATAAGGAGTCGGAAAAGATCATGAATCTCTTCTGTTTGGAAGAGAGAACCATTTTTAACCCCAGGACCAGTGCGGTCAGTTCCGCGGTGTATACCGAGCTGTCAGACAGGATGTGTTCCGTTGAGGGCCGGTCAGGAAAGGCGGGACAGAACGCAGATGCGGCGACTCCGTCCTCTGACTTGGAACCGTCAGTGAAGATGCCTTGAAAAGTGGGGAATTTGTGGCACAGTTCCGAAAAGTAGGTTCTGTAGGCCAGAGAACTGGTGGTGTCCTTACGGTACGAGGCCAGATCGAATCGGACCTCAGGTGTTGTAAAGGTCCACGGGGGGCTGTCAGGGAACTTAGAGAAATCTGAGATGCCACCGACATCCAGATCGGCATTTTCCAAGTGCGGCTGAATGCGGAGTCCGAGAGGAGGTATGCAGTTTGGGTTGTCTGTAAATTTCTTATCGAAAGAGTTGTTGAATACAGCGTCGTAAGCAGGGTTTGTAGGTTCCGAAAACAATTTCAAATAATAGTTCAGGGTCAGCTTCAGTCTGCGGTTGGAAAGAGGCAGTTCCCCCGCCTCTGCGTACAGGCTGTGCACAGGGGTGGTGCGGAAAGCACCTAAGCTGAGACGGAGCCCTTGGTGGTGTACAGGGTCCAACAGTTTCAGGTAGGACGGTCTGGCCGAGCCGTATACAACACTTCCATAATCCAGTTTGGACCGGACCAGGGCTCTGTAGAGGTGCAAGAGAGTCCTCTTATCAGCACCCCAGTTCGTGTGTGCCACAACTTGGATGATGTTCAGGGCTTTTAGGCAAGATATTTTCAGCTGTTTAATGTGGCTGAGAAAATTCAGCTTCTGATCGAAGACGACCCCTAGAAATCTGGCTTCCTTGACCGCCGGGATGGTGGATGTTCCCAGACGGATTTCAGGGTCCTGATAGAATTGGCAAAAATTATGAAAGTGGATGCATTCAGTTTTGGAGGACGAAAATGTGAAGCCATTCTCCTCTGCCCAACACTGGATTTTGTTGACGCAGAGCTGAAGCCGTCGCTGGATGCTGGCGTACGTGCTGCCGGTTGCATATAAGGCAAAATCATCCACGAACAGCGAGCTGTCCGATCCTTTCTGAACGGATTGAACGATGTCATTAATTTTGATGCTGAACAGAGCTGGCGACAGGATGCTCCCCTGCAGGACACCCAGCTCCTGCTCGTGAATGTCGGACAGGGTGGTGCCGACTCTCACCTGGAATTGTCTGTCTTGTAAAAAATTGTGGATAAACTGAGGCAGGTGTCCTCGGAAGCCGAGCTTGTGCAAGTCGGAAAGAATACCAAATTTCCACGTGGTATCGTAAGCTTTCTCCAGGTCAAAAAATATGGCCACCACATGTTGTTTGTTGACGAAAGCATTTCTTATTGTGGTTTCCAGACGAACCAGATGGTCAACGGTAGAGCGATGCTTGCGGAAGCCGCACTGTTCCTTCGCCAGAAGGCCGTCGGTCTCTAGTTTCCACATCAGTCTACCGTTGACCATCTTCTCCATCAGTTTGCAGATGCAGCTGGTCAGTGCAATTGGGCGGTAGTTGGAAGGGTTCGAGGGGTCTTTTCCCGGTTTCGGCAGCGGGATTATGAGGGCTTTCCGCCAGGAGGGTGGAAAGAAGCCTGTGACCCAGATGTGGTTATAAACTTTAAGCAGGGTGTCCAGGCAGGTTTGGGGAAGGTGCTTTAGAAGTTTATAATGGACTTCGTCCATTCCTGGACAGGAATCCGTACAGGTCTGAAGGGCAGATTTAAGTTCGTTCATTGTGAAAGGAAGGTTGTAATTCTCTGTGTTGTCGGAAAAGAAGTTACATGGTGTTTTTTCTGACAGGTTTTTGGTTTTAAGAAAGCGAGCAGATTTGTTAGCAGATCTTGAGTTCTGTTCTATTGTGGAGGCAAGCAAATTGGCAACTGCTTTCTTCTCTGTGACCAGAGCGTCTGAAAGTTTAAGATGGTGGAAGGTCGGGCATGCGTTTTTGCCCTTAATTCTTTTTAAAACCCTCCACACTTTCTTCTTGGGTGTGTTGGAGGTTAAGGAAGAGCAGAAATCTCTCCAAGACTTCCTCTGGCTCTTTTTAAAAACATACCTGGCTTTCGCCCTCAGCTGTTGATGGGTTCGAACGCTATCGGACTCCGGTCTCCGAAAGACGCGTCGCTGAGCTCTCTTCCGAGACTTGCGGGCCTCCCGACATTCCGCGTTGAACCAGGGCGTTCTAGGGACCTGAGGCTTGGAGGTAGACGATGGGACTGCTGCTTTGGCGCAATCTAAAACGATCCGAGTCAGAGCGTCAGCAGGGTCCTTGCTTTTCAATACTGTTTCTTCCTGCAGCTCCGCTCTTATCTTGGTGGTAAAAAAACTCCAGTCTGCTTTGTCGTAGTACAGGCGGTCAGGCAGAGAGTCACCTTCTCCATCTGTGGGGCGGAGGACGACAGGAAAGTGGTCACTCCCGTGCAGATCGTCGTGCACTTTCCACTCGTAGTCCAGGACCAACGATGGATCGCAGACCGACAGATCTAAACACGAGAGCTTTCCAGAGGACAGATGCAGGTAAGTGGGAGACTTGTCGTTAAGACAGCACAAGTCCATGTCAGAGAGAAGGTTTTCTAAGAGAAGAAGACCTCGGGCTGATGTCATCTCACTTCCCCAGAGCGGGGAGTGTCCGTTGAAGTCGCCCAACAGTAAAAACGGACGTGGGAGCTGGTCGACCAGGTTCATGAGGTCCTGCCTCAGAACACGGACGGAAGGGGGAAGGTAGAGAGAGCAGACAGTGATGGTTTTCTCGAGCGTGACTCTGACTGCCACCGCCTGTAAAGGGGTGCTTAAAAGAACTGTACTGTATAAAAGGGACTTTCGAATAAAAAGAGCGACACCTCCCGTCAACCCCTCTTGCTTTGGTTGAGCGGGTTTAAAAACGGAGTTAAAACCAGAGAGAGATAAAACCTTGCCATCTCTTTGCAGAGTCTCCTGCAGTGCCAGCACTGAAGGTTTCAAAGCACGACAAAGCAGCTGGAGTTCCTGGAAGTTGGCATAGAATCCCCGGATATTCCAGTGGATCACTACCATTAAAAAGGTTTTTTTTAAAAAAAATAAAGCAGCAGCCTATTCCATCGCTACCCCCTGCTCCTCCACTTGCGGTGGCTCAAGGTCCGCCAGGATGGAATATTTGTTTTTTGACATAAATTTTTCGGGTTCCGACCGGGTCGGAATATCCACCACCTCGGCCCCTCCCGATCCCGCCGTGGCCGCAGCCCTCCCCTCCTTGAGTTTTGGAGGTGCGGGGGGCCTCCGGCCACTTCCGCCAGCCCGAGGGCCAGGCAGACGAGAGGCGGGGCGAGGGGGGCCGGGGTGTGGGGTGGGGCGGGAGGCGGACAACGTGCCTCCGCTGAGGCTTTTCTCTCCCGCCCAGCAGCCCCTGAGGACTGCCGCGCAGGATGGGAAGGGGTGGACACAGCGCCTCCACCCAAGGCCAACGGTTCCGACGAGGCGGTTAAGTCGTCCGTCTGCGTTCCTGTGGACGTCGTCTGGACCGCGACGTCCACCGTCCTGGATCTGACGACAGAGGCATACGACGCCTTAGGCGACGCGGCCTCCACCTGTTTCCTTGCCTCAAAGAAGGAAATTTTCTGTTCTGTCTTGACTTTCTGGATTTGTTTTTCTTTCTTCCAGGCGGGGCAGTCCTTCGATGAGGACGGGTGGCCACCTCCGCAGTTCGCACACAGGGCTGCACTGACGCAATCGCCCTGGTGCGCCGCCTTCGAACAGGTGCCACACGCCTCTTCCTCCTTACATCTGTCTGTCACGTGTCCGAATTTCTGACACTTAAAGCATCTCAGAGGGGACGGTACGTACAGGCTGACATTAACTAGCAGGTATCCGACCCGAATGTCCTTGGGGACATCCGGGCAGCAGAAGGTGAGGAAGAAAGTGTTGGTCGGGACTCTGTCCGACCCCTTCCTCACCGTCACCCTGTACACATCGGTCACTCCCTGAGAGGACAGTTCGCTCTTGATCTCGGCCTCAGACACACCTTTCAACTCCGGGCATCTGATGACTCCCTTTGAGCAGTTGAGACCTTTGTGAGGGGAAATCTTCACTGCCCTATCCACGAAAGTGGTCGCCTTGAGAAGGAGCTGTGTCTGTCTTTTGGATTCTGTCTGTACTAAAAACGCTCCGCTCCTCAGCCTCTTGATGGATCTGAGCGATCCTGCCAGACACTGAAAGCCCTTCTGGACAGCGAAGGGGCTGAGAGCCGACAAGGGCTTGTCGTCATCAGCGCCCTCCATCACTAGCCACGATGGCCAAAAACCAGAGGTCTCGACGACCTCCGACTCAGAGTCTGAGTCGTCCGTTCCCTGTCGTCGTCTTTTTCCGAGTTTGGGGGGGTGTATTTGTTTAGGATTCATGTTGAAAGAAAAATGTGAATTCATCCCTCCCTTACCCACCCACCATGGGGTCCAACTTAGGGGCCAGGGTCAAGGGAACACCAGATTGACCCCTTCCAGGTTTCTGGAGGGATATACAACCAGCAGCCCAGCTCCAACGTGCTCCCCCCCGATCATGCCCAGCTCCCGGGGACAGAGAGCCGAGCACTACGGGGGTTACCTTCGTCAGCCACTAAACTGCCAGTCTTGACCCAGCCCCACGAAGGGGTAGCCGATTGACACACACAGGCCAATGTGTGCCGCCTGTCTTAGGAGAGGTCCGAGCCAAAGGGATGTGTTGAGAGCAGCGTGCTCTCTCAATCCCCAGGATCTCATTCCCCTCCATCACAGGTCGCGCCGCACGGCAAACACGGCGGGCCTAAAGAAGGCCGCAGAGAAAAAAAGAATGTGGAAAAGAAGGCTTGATGGGGAGCTGAGGACAGAAAAGAGGCGGTAAAAAGAAGAACAAAGAATAGCGAAAGGGACAGTGGGTCACGTTTAGTTTGGGCCTCACTCACGACCTGTTCGGCATGGGAAGCCCTATCAGGGGCATCAGTACAAAACCACCACTTATTCAGCCCTAACAGCTACGATGGCTATGTAGGCTGTCAATTAAGACCTGGGACCAGAGCACCAAACCCCAAGAAGCACTGATGCCCCCGCCGACATAGCTCGCTCGATCACTGGCCACTAAGCCTCCCGACCACGACAAGGTAGTGACCCTCCCGGGAGTGGGTCAGGAGAACACCAGCCTGACCCCCTCCAGGTTTCGGGAGGATGATGTTCCCTAGCTCCTGCTTGTTGACATTCAGGAGTTTGGGTGCTTTCATGCCCTGAGGCCGTCTCTTGGGCTGGATGTGGAGGTTGAGTTTGGAGACGACAAGGCGGTGGTCTGTCCAGCACTCGGCGCCGCACATGGCCCTCGTGACTCATACGTCCTGCCTATCCCTCTTCTTGATGATGACAAAGTCGATGAGATGCCAATGCCCAGAGCAAGGATGCATCCATGACGTCCTGTTACAGGTAGGGAGGCAGAAGACGGTGTTTGTGATAAGAAGGTCGTGCTCGGCACATGTCTGGAGAAGTAGTTGACCATTGCTGTTAAAGTTGCCAACCCCATGCTTCCCAATCACACCTTCCCAGGAGGTGCTGTCACAGCCAACTCTCACATTAAAGTCACCACGAATGATGAGCTTGTCTGCGTTGGGAACAGTGGTGATGACAGCGTTCAGGTCCTCATAGAACTTGTCCTTGATCTCATCCGGGGTGGTCATGGTGGGCGCGTAGGCGCTGACAATGGTGGTAAACTTCTTCCCATTGCATAAGGGGAGTTTCATCGTCATAAGGCGATCGTTCACTCCTTTCGGGGGGCCAGCCAGCTTGCCAACGAGGGTTGTCTTCACTGCAAAGCCAACTCCAGCCTCACGTCTCTCTTCAAGTCCGCGACCACTCCAAAAGAAGGTGTAGCCTGTGCCTCGCTCACAGAGTTCGCCTTCTTCTGCCATTCTGGTCTCACTTCACTCGCAATGAGTGCTGTGCGTCTCAGTGGTCTGTCCGAGTCGCCTCTGTCCAGAAGCGTACGCACATTCCATGTGGCAATGGTCAATGGGGTGCTCCTTGTTTTCTTCTTTCTTTCCTTTGTGTGTCGACCGCTTGAGTAGGGTCCCCGTCAGCCGCGGTATGCTGACTAGGGTGGTGTGGAGCAGGCAATGTTTAGGGCACCTTTTCTAGCCCCTTCCTCATGCCATGGAGGTGAGCAGTGCTGTCCTGAAGAGGGCTGCTCAGTAGCTCAGGGGGCTGCCGATCTCCACCGCTGCTCCAGTCGGTGAAAAACGACCCTATGGCCTGAGCCGCCTGTGTGCAGGTCCGTGGCTACGACTGCCAGTGTACCCACACCTGTCGCTTCGTTGCTCGCCTGTCACCACAGGGCTTGTGGAAAATGATGGTATGGGATGACGGATGACTGATGATTTGCGCAATGACTTTGTTTATAGCGAGGAGGAATTGTGCACCGTCGACCTCACTCTCTTGTCCGAGACCGTCTGTATCCAGAGGTCAAGACAACTGGAGATGGAAACGGATGCAGTGGATGACCAGGATGTCCTATGTCAATGTGCCTCATCCTTCCCTCAGCACTCCACAGTGCTCTACTGCAACCGCCTTCCTCTCCGTTGAACCATGAAGGTTTCTTCCACAGAGTCCACCAGATCCAGTCTTCACATGCTTGGGTAGACAAGCTACCCTCACCTAGTTTAGCCAGCCTGTCAAAGCTGTTGCCCAGGGGTTGGGCGCTGCCGCATGCTAGCAGCTTCTAGGACCCATAAGTGAGAGCTGGGTGCCGGTGGGGACCAACAGAGGACGAACCACTCCCGGAAGAGCGTGACAAGCCCCCCCTCTGGAGGTACTACCCCTCCGGTGCACCCCCTAACTACCAGTACTACAAATAAAGTATTACTACACACACAACAACAAATACCTTTCACACCCTAAAGGGGGTCCAGCTGGTTTTTCCTTGACCCCATCCCAGGGGGTCACTAACTTGTAGTAGTCAGGAGGCTAAGTGGCCAGTGATCGAGTGAGCTAGGTCGGCAGGGGTGTCAGTACTTTTGGAAGTTAAATGCTTTCTTGACCTTACTTGACAGCCTACACAGGCTATGTAGCTGACCAGGCTGAATATGTGATTGTTTTATACTGATGCCCCTGGTTAGGCTTCCCATGCTGAACAGGTAGTGAGGCCCAAACTAAAAGTAACCCGCTGTCCCTTTTGCTGTTCTCTCTTCTTTTTATTGGTTATTTTTCTGTCTTCAGCTCCCCATCAAGCCTTCTCTTCCACATTCTTTTTTCTCTGTGGCCTTTTTCAGGCCTCCTATGTTTGCCGTGCGGCACAAAATCAAATCAAATCAAATAATGGTGCTTAAAGCCTCGCTGACCACCAAGGCCATCTTAAGGCTATCGCCATGTTTGCATCTACTTCAAGCCAAGGGTAAAAATGTACAATAAAAACAAGTCAACGTTTGAAGCCTTCCACTTAACATTTCAAAACCTTCAAATCTGATTAAAAGTGTTTACTTCTTTCAAGAAGTCCATTAGTGTCCAATGAGGGACATCACGAAACAAAGAATTCAGAGAATCCGCCGTGTAATGTCTTGTGTCTAACGTCATGCAGATCCCAACAGTCAAGGAGCACGTGTTTCACAGTGAGAGGCTCATCACAGGGAATACATCAAGGGGCCTCCTCCCCTTTCAACAAGTAAGAATGAGTAAAAAAAAAAAAAAAAAAAAAAAAAAAAGTGTGCCCCATGCGCAATCTGCACCACAGAGACTACTCCTTTCAATTCTTCACCACCGATGGGAGGGTCTCTTTTAGGTCTGGACGGATTTGGAACAGCTTGCTGCCTGTCTGGGTGTTCCACACCTCTTGTCAAAGATCCTTCACATAAGTGTTCACCTTCAGCTTCATGTCTGTGTATGGTACAAAGGATCTCAATATTTTTTCTTTTACAGAATTCTTGGCCAGCTGGTATGCCCTTTCATTACCATGAATGCCAACATGGCCAGAAATCAGGCCAAAATAACATCATACCATTTCCTTGTTACAAGTGTTAAAGCATCGTAAAATTCCAGCAGTTTTGGATGTGTCAGATTCCTGCATGCAATCGCCTTCAGGGCTGACAAGGAGTCTGAAAAGATCATAAAACACTTGTTTTTGCAGTTCCACAGTGTAAACTGAGCTGTCAGACAGAATGTGTTTCACTGACGGCTGGTCAGGGAAGGCAGGAAAGCAGATGCAGCAACACCCTCCTCCGTACCATCAGTAAAGATTTTCTGAAAGGTGGGAAATTAATGGCAGAGTTCAGGAATGGTAGGTTTTGTAAGCTAATGAACTTGTGGAATCCTACAGTATGCTGCGTCAATGGACAGATATTTCCGGATGGAACTGATGCGCCGCAATTGACAGTAGCAGGATTGACATGTCTGACTGACAAATTTTTGTATGGGCAGCGTGTTGTCATGGACAATGCCGACTGAACTAGAAGAGGGATGGATGTACTGCCAAGTTTGACTGGGTCAGTTGTGATGGAAGAGAGTTTTTGTTTAGTTCCTATGATCACTGCTTCAGTTTTGTCCAAATTCAATTGTAACTTATTTAGAGTCACCCAGTTTTGAATTTCTGCAGAAATGTCAACCTTGATAGATGAATAAATACACGCACACAGACAAAAAAACAAACAAAACGAGGGTGGTACCAGATTACAACAATGCACCCTCTCCAGAAGAGCACCTCAAATATAACACAGCAAAAACCTGTTGTGGTTGAATAGTAATACAGTTAAAAACAAAAACTGCTGGACAAAATTAAACAGTACAACACAATACTGCTGAGCATACTAATACAGTACAATACAATAATGTTGGACAAAAGCAAAACATTACAATACAAAATTGCTGAACAAAGTAAAACAGTACAATACAACACTGTTGAACAAAGTAAACCAGGACAATATAGTACTAAAGTAAAACATAGTACAATAGAATACTGAAGTAAAACACAGTATGATACCATACAATACCAAAGTAAAACACAATACAATACTAAATGCACAGTACAATACAATGCTGAAGTAAAATACAATATAACACAATATAAAATTAAACACAATATACTATACAATACAATACTTAACTATACTGTGTATACTATACTTTACTATGTCACAGTAAGTATAGTATACACAGTAAAGTATTGTATAGTAATGTAGTGGAATGATGGCTTAGCAGTAACACGTCCGCCTAGGAAGCGAGAGAATCTGAGTGCGCTGGTTCGAATCACGGCTCAACCGCCAATATTTTCTCCTCTTCCACTGGACCTTAAGTGGTGGTCTGGATGCTAGTCATTCGGATGAGACAATAAACCAAGGTCCCATGTGCAGCATGCATTTAGCGCACGTAAAAGAACCCATGGCAACAAAAGGGTTGTTCCTGGCAAAATACTGTAGAAAAATCCACTTCGATAGGAAAAACAAATAAAACTGCATGCAGGAAAAAATACAAAAAAAAGGGCTGGCGCTATAGTATAGTGACACGCTCTTCCCAGGGAGAGCAGCCCGAATTTCACAAAGAGAAATCTGTTATGATATAAAATGAAATACAAATATAAATACTATACTATACTATACTATACTATAGTAAAACAGTTTAATACAATGATGTTGAACAAAGTAAAACAGTAAAATACAATACCACTGTACAAAGTAAATACAAGTCAATACAATAGAATACAATACAGTACTATACAATACAAATTAATACTAAAGTAAAACATGGTACAATACAATATTGAAGTAAAACAGGGTACAATACAATACAATACTAAAGTAAAACACAGTTCAATACAATTTTGATGTTTCTCCTTTGCAAGAGAAGATGAGCATGAGCTTTATACTGGGTGGGTCCCTAGATGACTAGTAAGTTCAATCTGAGCTTTGAAGTGTCAGTCGCACTGTGGACTGGTGAAAAGCTGGATCTGTCCAGGTGTAGGTGAGTCAACGCTATGGAGATGTGTTGATGCTTAAGCTCTCGCACTCCGTCAGCTCAAAACAAAGTGCCAAAGCTTCAGCTTCAGTGGAATGACTTTTTTCATTTTTTTTTTTTTAAAACAACACTTAACGAAAGTCAATTATATAGAAACGATACAGGCTTTCTGAGTGACTTTTTTTTCCTATAAGCAATTATTTTCCTTAGGCTATGCATAAATACCACTTTTCAATGTTGTTTTGACACATGTCAAGGGCTGACGTTCTCAAATCAGGGCAATGGATAACTCCTTTTGAGCAGTTCAGTATTTTGTGATGGGAGACCTTCATGGCCTGATCAATGAATTTATTGGCTTTCAACTATTAATAACTCAGACTGTCTTTTTGATGAGCATCCCAAAGAAAGGAGCCATTCGTCAAACGTTTCATGGACTTTAATGTACCAGCCCATCCTTGAAAACCCTTCTGGATGGCAAAGGGCTCACCACTGTCAGCATCAACACCCTCCACCACTAGCAATGATGTCCCCAAACCAGAAGCCCCTCGAACCTCTGACTCTCGAGTTGGAATCACTTTCCATCCTTGCTCTCTTCCTCTTTGCAATTTTTGGAGGAATGAATGTCGTTGAAGTCATGGTTAGGAATTTTGAAAATTTGTCCCTCCCTCACCCACCCATCATGGAGTCCTTTCTTTCTTTCTTTTCTTTTGCGTTTGACAGCTACGCAGTCTGGGTCAAAGTCTGAGGGATGCCACAAACCTGGACGTCCCCCAGACCTTGGTGTTGAGGTCCACACTCCCAGGCCAGGACTGCTGCCACATCTTCTCATACAGGGGACAGTCTTGAAGAATATGGGATGGGATCTGGTCAGCCTGGCTGCAATCACATAGGGATGTGGCTGCCACTCCAATCTTCTTTAGGTGTGCTCGGAGGCCACAGTGTCCTGTGCGAAGGCAGTAGATGGTAGTCTGGTGTCTCCTCTCCAGTGTCCTGATGGGATCCTGGTGTGCCTGGTAGACCCAGCTTCTTCGGAATCTGCTGCGGAAGACAGTTTTTGCTTCCTCATATGCGGCAGGAACGGTCGGCTGTGTGAGCTGGCTTCCTTCCTTAGCAAGGTGGTCTGCACGCTCGTTGCCTGGAAGGCCTACATGGGCAGGCACCCACTGGAGGGTCGTTGGGGCTGTTTGGGTAAGGGTTGCGAGGGAGGCCTTAAGGGACTGGATCAGTGGACCAGGATCAGGGGAGTCGAGGGCCTGGAGTGTGGACATGGAGTCAGTGAAGATGGAGATGCTGCCAAAGGGCTTTCCAAAGGAGGAGAGGAATTCTGCTGCTGTTTTAATGGCCAGGACTTCAGCTCTGAAACTGGAACAGAGCTTTCCTCCGGGGAGTGTGATGCTGCTGTGCTCTCCATTGGGAAATCTGACGTAGACACCACTGCCTCCGTTGTGTGTGGCTTCCTCCACTGATCTGTCCGTGTACACATGCATCCAGGAGCTGGCTGGGTAGGACTCCTCTATCATGGCCAGAGTCGGGATCTTGAGAGTAGCTGGTTGCTGGTCTTTGGTGGTGATGCCAGGAACTCTGACCATGGAGTCCAATTTAGGGGCCAGGGTCAAGGGAAAGCCAGCTTGACCCCTTCAGGGTTTCGGGAGGGATATACGACTAACAGTTAAGACCTTACTCCATCCCCCCTGATCATGTCCAGCTCCCAGGAACAGAGAACTGGACACTGCAGGAATTGCTGTAGTCAGCCTCCAAACTGCCAGTCTTGACCCAGCCCAACAAAGGGGTAGGACACACGGGTCAATTTGTGCCGCCTGTCTAGGAGAGGTCTGAGCCAAAGGGACATGTTGAGAGCAGCGTGCTCTCTCAGTCCCCAAGACCTCATTCCCCTCCATCACAGGTCACGCCGCATGGCAAACACAGCAGGCCTGAAGAAGGCCGCGGAGAAAAAAGAATGTGGAAAAGAAGGCTTTATGGGGAGCTGAAGACAGAAAAAGAACCAGTGAAGAGAAGAATAGAGAACAGAGAAAAGGACAGTGGGTCACTTTTTAGTTTGGACCTCACTCATGACCTGTTCGGCATGGGAGACTATCAGGGGCATCAGTCCAAAAGGAGGAGTTTGTATTATACTCCATGTTTGGTGTTAAATATACTTACCATGTCAAACTGATGCAAACTAGGCCTATTGGTTTGCTCTGCTTGGCCAAATTTCGCGCGGCTAACAGTGAAAAGACGGGCCCACCCGCTCTCAGCCAATCAAACGCCTCTAAAAACTATAAGCGCTTAATCATTCCTTTGGCCAAGGCTCTCCACGCCATCTTGTCAGGTTTACGCTCTGTCTCGTCTTACGCTTTTTTCGGCTGTTCAGCGTATCCTTTTGGCCTTATTTTGTTGCATGCGGCTTGTGTTTATTGTATTCTTACAAGAAAGCTTTAAACTTCCAAAAGTACTAAAGCCCCCGCCAACCTAGCCCGCTTATTCACTGGCCACTAAGCCTCCTGACCACAAGGTAGTAACCCCCCAGTACAATAGAATAGTGCAGTGAAAGACAGTGAAATAAAACAGTGCAGCAGAAAACAGTACAACAGAACAGTTCAGTAAAAGACAGTACAACAGAACAGAGTAGCAACAAAATTATAACCATCCTTTAATACATGTATATCAGCATGTGTGCAATACTGAAAACACCCAGTAAAATAATGGGGTCCTCAGCTTCAGCTTTAGTTATAACTTCCTTTGCATGTGTTTGTGGAATTTTTCATTTCAATGAGTTTGGCAACATATATGTTCATCAAAATAATGTATTTTTCATCACCAATTACGTTTGCCTGATTTTCTTTGACAATTTACTTTGTGGTTGTGGCAAAAATGGTGCCAAAAAGTGGGACATCACTTGTGTTGTAACTTTTACAACAACCTAACTTTATCAGAGCAAGCAATACTATAATGACTTTTGTGTATTCTGCTGGTAAATGAAACAGTAATCCCACTGACAGCAAGGTACTGCAAAACCCTATGCAGCAGGATGATTTTGACACATCCAAAAATACAGTGATTGTGTATTTCGTTAGTTTCCAATGACACCGCCTGCATTGCATTCTGCCCTTACAATACAGAATTTCTTCAACTGAATTGAAATTAGTCCAGAACCTATCTCTGGGGATCAATCCTCCTGCACAATATTCACTTTTTGGAAACTTGGAGCCGAATGCAAGTTCTGCTGAAGCTGTTTCAAGCACCGTACGTTCTGCTTCCATGTGTATCACAAAGAACACATCCTCCTAGCTCAGTGATATATCAAACTTGGAATTGAAAGTGTGTGGAAACAACAACATTTTTCTTTTTTTAAAGCAGTGCCTTGTGGAAACTATGTAACACACGACACGCCTGTCAACTTGGTCTACATTTTGCTGATTTTTTTATATCTTTACTGAAGTCAGTTTCTTCTTCTTCTTTGTTCATGAGCTGCAACTCCCACATTCACTCATATGTATACGAGTGGACTTTTACGTGTTTGACCATTTCTACCCCGCCATGGAGGCAGCCATACTCCATTTTTTGGGGGTGTGCATGCAGGGTATGTTCTTGTTTCCATAACCCACCAAAAGCTGACATGGATTACAGGATCTTTAACAAGTGTATTTGATCCTCTGCTTGCATATACACACGAAGGGGGTTCAGGTACAAGCAGGTCTGCACATATGTTGACCATTTATCCACCAGGTGCTGTTACCGAGACTCGAACCCGGGACCCCCGGATTGAAAGTCCAACTCTTTAACCACTCGGCTACTGCATCTGTCAAAGTCAGTTTAAATATCCCTGTTCCTTTATTTATTTATTCTTTTATCAAAGGCATATCTGAACTCTTCAAAAACGTGTTTTATATTGCTCTTAAATTATTTTTGATTTTTCACCCTCATGTCCCAAAAGGGTTTCCAGTATTGTACACATATACATTTTGACTGTAATTGCTCTGATCTCAGTTGTTTACTAATATTTTTGTGTATGTATGATGGAGTATAAGAGTTGTTGCATTTAGGGTATAAACTTGTTAGTCTTGTTAACTGCTTTTATAGAATCAATGAATGTGTATTCTTTTGTAATTTTTATGTATCTCTATTTTACTGCATGTGTTTATTCAATTATTTTAAGCATTGGACTTGTAAATCGCTTAGTGCTTGCTTCTGCTTGTATTATAGCTTCATATGAAAATAAATTATTATCATCATCATTATCATTAACAGAGGGACTGACTGTGGAGACGTGATGGCTGCGAGGTTTGTACATGGGCACCACATTCTGCAGCAGAACGATCTCCCGCTTGGGTTTGTTGTTGATCTCCAGCTGTTTCCTGCTCACAACAAAACCATCAACACCTTCTTTCATGTCTCTCCTCATCTTAAGAAGAAGAAGAAAATAACAATAACTGATATTCATTAAATGCTCTACCAGTTCAGATAGTACAGAGCCCTAACAATTATCATGGTGGGGGGAGCAATGGTTACAAAAAAATAACATCATACGGCATGATTATCAGACTTACAAGAAAGACAAATAAAATGTGTCAATGATGCACACACACACACACACACACACGCACACAACTAGACACCACTACACGTCTTACCACTAGACATGCATGAGAGAAGATTTGTACAGATGTGTTTTGAGGCCAGATCTGAAATGAGATTTAGTTTCAGCACAAAATCACCATGAATTCTTTTCCCTCCCCCCACCTTTTACTGTGAGGGAGTGAATTTTAACTCATTCTATACTGCCCGATGAATTCCTTCATAATACTCTCTTTACTGACCGTTTGTTTATATTACAAGAAAAATATCTAAAAATGTATGCAAGTACATGCAGCTGTGAAATTTTGCATTGATATAAAGAACAGAATGGGCTGACACTTGGCAAAGTTTCAAAGCACTCCTTTTATTATTGAAGGATTTATATTCTGAAAAAAATCCATGTTTTTCACAACTGACATAAAGGGGATGTTTTTACAAATGTGGTCTTCTGTAACCATAGACACTTCTTACTGTAGCAACTGAAAATGGTATGCACAGTGGATATCCACTATTGAATCAGTTTGCAATCAACTTTGAGCCACACTACTTGCCGAAGTTGATGGAGACACCATCTTGTTGAGTGAGCAAGTGAGAAGGCAGAGTTGGGTGACTGTACTCTTGCATGTATTGTACTCAAACAAAGGCATTATCAGCCACAATAAAACTACAGGTGCACTTTTGGGTGACTGTAGAACAGAGTTGTGCCGTTTAGTTTCGCACAAGACAGTTAACTTATGAAATACAAATTTTTAAACTTGCGGTTTGCTATAGTGTACCACAGTCACAAAGCATTGTATGCATGAGGTATGCTATAGCATACCTTAGTATAGAAAGAGTTAAGTCTGCAGCTGTGGTCCAGGGGCTGCTTTAAGCAAAATAAAGGAAAAAATTCATAATAAATTTAAAACAAATCACAAAATGCAGTATGGAAATCCATATTATATGGATATAAGTACCACCATACAAGACAAAGCAGGGAAATGCTTATGGAAGAGCAAGACATCCTCAAACGATGGACCGAGTACTTCTCAGAAATGTACAATCACACCACCAGGGGCGACCCTGCAATACTTGACTGTCCTCCTTCCACCAATGAGGACAACCATCCAATTCTGCAGGAGGATGTAGAAACAGCCATCAGATCCCTGAAGAAAGGGAAGTCTGCTGGAGTGGACAACATACCAACATAACTAGTCAAGGCAGGCAGAGAAAGCATAATTGACAACCTCACAAACATATGCAACAAGATCTGGCAGATGAGCGAATGGCTGACCCCATGGACACAGTCCTTTGTAATCAAACTGCCAAAGAAGTGAAACTTGCAAAAGTGTCAGAATTATCACACCATCAGTCTCATCAGGGCAGAAAGGAGTACCACTGAGCAGATCTTCAATCTGAGAATCATGTGCAAAAAACATCTCCAAAATTAACAATATGTATACCACGTCTTCATAGATTTCATGAAGACATTTGACAGAGTGTGGCACACTGCACTTTGGGCCACCATGAGGAAGAATAACATCAGTGCCAACCTCATCAATGAACACCTCTATGGCAGAGCCACTAGAGCAGTCATACAGGCTACTCAAAGCAAGCACAGACACATGGTTCCAGATGACTGTAGGAGTGAGACAGGGCTGTCCTCTCTCACCCACACTCTTCAGTATCTTCCTAGAGAGACTGATGACTGATGCACTGGAAGAGCATGAAGGGTCAGTCAGTATTGGTGGAAAGGTCATCACAAACCTGCAGTCTGCTGATAACACTGATGGTCTAGCAGGCGAAGAAGAGAAACTGGCCAGTCTTATAGAGAGCCTTGACAAAATATTGCAGGCCTACGGTATGGAGACCAGTGCAGAAAAGATCATGACCAACAGCACCAATCCAATCAAAAAAGCCATCAAAGTGGAGGGCCAAGAACTTGAAACTGTCAACATGTTTAACTCATTCGGCGCCGGCGCTCCACCCACTCAGAATGACGTGCCGTAGTGTAGGATTCGGCGGATCGCGCAATTTTTTTTCATATACTCAGCAGTGTTCAATTAAAGGGAAACTAATCAGGCTGTCTTGAGGAATCAGTCTAAGAAAAACTGAGTTATTTCCGCTTGACCGTTTACCACGTGAAAAGCTTTTTTTTCTAGACTTTTCTAGAAATGTACTTCTAGAATGTACTCCCTACGTGAGGCTGTCGAAATTGTGACAGAAGAAGGGTCAGACACTGAACGTGACCTCCTTGACACTGGTGATGAATTCTCTGATGATTTTTCTGATGATGATGACATTCAGTTGGTACCAGATGATGATTTTGAAAGTGACAACGAACCTTTGCTGACTGACCCCTACGATGCCAAGACAGAAATCGACAGTGACATTAGTGAAGGCCATACTGCAAGACAAGATGACTTGATGACTTTAGATATTGACGATGAGGAACAAGAGTACTTGTATGAGTGGGTAAAAGACCTGACAAACTTCCCATTGGCTGCACCTTTCACTGGGACCCCAGGACTCTCACTAACTTTCCAGACACGTCCACTCCTGTTGAGGTGAGTGTGTTTACAATTTGATACTTTGCTAATTTATTTCTTGTGTAAATAATGTTGATTTTTACAATTATTAATGAATAATTTGTATAGATTAATGTAAAATTATCATTTTTTGTGTGTGCACTTATTAAATTGTGTGGGTGTGTGTCTGTGCATGGGTGTGTCAGTGTATTATGCATGGGCGTCTGTGCGTGTGTGTTATTTATACTGTCACTCCTGAATTATTACACATGTTTTTGCTGTGTAATATTATTGATGTTTATTTTGCATTTGTTTTTGTTTTTTCTTTTCTTTTCTTTTTTCCCCTTTTTTTTTGGAATATATGCAAAAGCTTCTTTTGTTCTTCTTTTTTTCTTATGACAGCATTGTCTGTTACAGAAATACTAAACACTTTACACGCATGAGGAGGAGATCTGCCAGACACAGGAGCAGACATGGGGAGACTGAGGCCAGGCAGTCACTGGCCTGCTAACATTCCACCCACCAAGGAGCAGCAGACCAGGAAAGCACAGAGAGGGTGCAAGGTGTGTTACGCCAAATGCAAAGTACAAACACAAAGTCAAGGGTGAAAAACGCAAAAAAAAAGCCACCACAATCATGTGCAAACAGTGTAAAGTGCCCCTCTGGGCTGTTCCATGCTTTGAGGTGTTCCACACAGTCAAGGACTACAGCAAATAATAATCTAGCTGCAGCTGAAATGTGTAAATAGGTTTTGTTTTTTGTTGTTTTTTGGGTTTTTTTTCAAGTGATGGATTTGTATGGTTTTACTTTTTCTCTCTTTCCAGTGTTGTGATCTTCTATGTTATTTTTTAACAGTTTGTTGTGCAACATTTGACTTCAAACTGATTCATCAGAATCAGGGAACCTTACTGTGTGAGAAAATCATCTTATACTGCCTTGTGGATTACCTGATGGATATGACATGCCTGGTGAGTACAGTATACCTATTTTTCTTTTTTTTTCTTTTTTTTCAGTATTTAGTCACATAATTTAAAATATTAAAAAAATATTTAGCAGCATTTAATGAGAAAACTGTTTTAAAATGTTAAAAGAAGAGATGGTAAACTTTCTAGTGATATATAATTTGAATGTCTTTGTCTCTGTGTGAAAGTGTGTTGAATTTTTCAAATATGCCCATATTTGCCCATCACAGTAAAACTACATGCACCATTTAACTATTTCTCCATAGAGTTAAGTACTTTGGTGCAACTCTCTCAGACGATCAAAACCAGAAGTTCTTGCCCTAACTGCACAGTCAACAGCAACACTGACAAAACTGAAAACCATATGGCATGACAAAAACATCTCCCTGACATCAAAAGTCAAAATCATGGATACAATTGTTATCTCAATTTTTCTGCATTCTTGCGAATCCTGGACCCTCACTGCTGACCTCAAGAGACGCATTAAAGTCCTTGAGATGAGATGCTACTGTAAGATCCTGAACAGCTCATACAGAGACTACATCAAAAAAGTCAGAAACAGAATAACTACAGCCTTTGGGGCACATGACAGCCTACTTAGCATTGCGAAGAAAAGAAAAATGATGTGGTATGTACATGTGGCGAGATCATCTGGCCTAACACATCCTGCAAGACACAGTGCCGAGAGGAAGATGAAGAGGCAGACAAAAGAGGAGGTGGGAAGATAACAACTGGGAGAGGACAGGCTTGTCTTTCGCAGAGTTGCAGAGAGCAGCCCACGACCAAGACTGATAGTGGGAGATTGTCAGAGTCATCAGAGGTGCCTCCACAACCCATTCCGAGGTTACGAGACTGACGGTGATGATGACAAGTAGGACCATATCAGGACAAAAGTATTTCTTGAGCAAAAATGCTCCAAATAATGTAAAACCATATGAAACTTTTTAACAAAAAGAGAGAAAACAGAAAAGAATTATGCTCCATTACATCTGACCTAGTCTGATTGCACAGCACATAATCCCAATTTTCACATCTGGTACTGACCAAACAGTTAATCACAAGAAATGAAATGAAATGAAATTATGGTGCTTAGAGCCTCGCCGACCACTAAGGCCATCTAAAGGCTATCGCCGCGTCAATTACTGCTACAAGGCTAAAAAAACAACCAATTAAAACGAGTCACCACTTCAAACTTTCCACTCCAAAGTTAAAAAAAAAACTTCCATAGTTTAAAACCTTCAAATCTGGTTAAAAAGGTTCACTTCTTTTAAGAAGTCCATCAGCGCCCACGGAGGGACATCACGAAACAAAGTCTTCAAAGAAACTGCCGTGTAATGTCTGCGTCTAACGTCATGCAGATCCCAACAGTCAAGGAGCACGTGTTTCACGGTGAGAGGCTCGTCACAGGGAACGCATCGAGGGGCCTCCTCCCCCTTCAACAAGTAAGAATGAGTAAAAAAAAGTGTGCCCCGTACGCAGTCTGCACAGCACAGATTCCTCCTTTCTGTTCTTCACCCCCGAAGGGAGGGTCTCCCCCAGGTCCGGACGGATCTGGAAGAGCTTGTTGTCCATCTGGGTGTTCCACTTCTCTTGCCAAAGATCCTTAACGTAAGTATTGACCTTCCGCTTCATGTCTGTATAGGGTACCAAGGATCTGGACAATTCTTTCTTTACAGCGTTCCTGGCCAGCAGGTCCGCCCTTTCGTTACCACGAATGCCAACATGTCCGGGAACCCAGGCCAACACAACCTCGTATCCTTTCTTCGTTGCGAGAGTAAAAGTTTCATAAAATTCCAGCAGTTTGGGATGAGTGATATTCCTGCAGGCGATCGCCTCCAGGGCTGATAAGGAGTCGGAAAAGATCATGAATCTCTTCTGTTTGGAAGAGAGAACCATTTTTAACCCCAGGACCAGTGCGGTCAGTTCCGCGGTGTATACCGAGCTGTCAGACAGGATGTGTTCCGTTGAGGGCCGGTCAGGAAAGGCGGGACAGAACGCAGATGCGGCGACTCCGTCCTCTGACTTGGAACCGTCAGTGAAGATGCCTTGAAAGGTGGGGAATTTGTGGCACAGTTCCGAAAAGTAGGTTCTGTAGGCCAGAGAACTGGTGGTGTCCTTACGGCACGAGGCCAGATCGAATCGGACCTTAGGTGTTGTAAAGGTCCACGGGGGGCTGTCAGGGAACTTAGAGAAATCTGAGATGCCACTGACATCCAGATCGGCATTTTCCAAGTGCGGCTGAATGCGGAGTCCTGAGAGGAGGTATGCAGTTTGGGTTGTCTGTAAATTTCTTATCGAAAGGGTTGTTGAATACAGCATCGTAAGCAGGGTTTGTAGGTTCCGAAAACAATTTCAAATAATAGTTCAGGGTCAGCTTCAGTCTGCGGTTGGAAAGAGGTGGTTCCCCCGCCTCTGCGTACAGGCTGTGCACAGGGGTGGTGCGGAAAGCACCTAAGCTGAGACGGAGCCCTTGGTGGTGTACAGGGTCCAACAGTTTCAGGTAGGACGGTCTGGCCGAGCCGTATACAACACTTCCATAATCCAGTTTGGACCGGACCAGGGCTCTGTAGAGGTGCAAGAGAGTCCTCTTATCAGCACCCCAGTTCGTGTGTGCCACAACTCGGATGATGTTCAGGGCTTTTAGGCAAGATATTTTCAGCTGTTTAATGTGGCTGAGAAAATTCAGCTTCTGATCGAAGACGACCCCTAGAAATCTGGCTTCCTTGACCGCCGGGATGGTGGATGTTCCCAGACGGATTTCAGGGTCCTGATAGAATTGGCAAAAATTATGAAAGTGGATGCATTCAGTTTTGGAAGACGAAAATGTGAAGCCATTCTCCTCTGCCCAACACTGGATTTTGTTGACGCAGAGCTGAAGCCGTCGCTGGATGCTGGCATACGTGCTGCCGGTTGCATATAAGGCAAAATCATCCACGAACAGCGAGCTGTCCGATCCTTTCTGAACGGATTGAACGATGTCAATAATTTTGATGCTGAACAGAGCCGGCGACAGGATGCTCCCCTGCGGGACACCCAGCTCCTGCTCGTGAATGTCGGACAGGGTGGTGCCGACTCTCACCTGGAATTGTCTGTCTTGTAAAAAATTGTGGATAAACTGAGGCAGGTGACCTCGGAAGCCGAGCTTGTGCAAGTCGGAAAGAATACCAAATTTCCACGTGGTATCGTAAGCTTTCTCCAGGTCAAAAAATATGGCCACCACATGTTGTTTGTTGACGAAAGCATTTCTTATCGTGGTTTCCAGACGAACCAGATGGTCAACGGTAGAGCGATGCTAGCGGAAACCGCACTGTTCCTTCGCCAGAAGGCCGTCGGTCTCTAGTTTCCACATCAGTCTACCGCTGACCATCTTCTCCATCAGTTTGCAGACGCAGCTGGTCAGTGCAATTGGGCGGTAGTTGGAGGGGTTTGAGGGGTCTTTTCCCGGTTTCGGCAGCGGGATTATGAGGGCTTTCCGCCAGGAGGGTGGAAAGAAGCCTGTGACCCAGATGTGGTTATAAACTTTAAGCAGGGTGTCCAGACAGGTTTGGGGAAGGTGCTTTAGGAGTTTATAATGGACTTCGTCCATTCCTGGACAGGAATCCGTACAGGTCTGAAGGGTAGATTTAAGTTCGTTCATTGTGAAAGGAAGGTTGTAATTCTCTGTGTTGTCGGAAAAGAAGTTACATGGTGTTTTTTCTGACAGGTTTTTGGTTTTAAGAAAGCGAGCAGATTTGTTAGCAGATCTCGAGTTCTGTTCTATTGTGGAGGCAAGCAAATTGGCAACTGCTTTCTTCTCTGTGACCAGAGCGTCTGAAAGTTTAAGATGGTGGAAGGTCGGGCATGCGTTTTTGCCCTTAATTCTTTTTAAAACCCTCCACACTTTCTTCTTGGGTGTGTTGGAGGTTAAGGAAGAGCAGAAATCTCTCCAAGACTTCCTCTGGCTCTTTTTAAAAACATACCTGGCTTTCGCCCTCAGCTGTTGATGGGTTCGAACGCTATCGGACTCCGGTCTCCGAAAGACGCGTCGCTGCGCTCTCTTCCGAGACTTGCGGGCCTCCCGACATTCCGCGTTGAACCAGGGCGTTCTAGGGACCTGAGGCTTGGAGGTAGACGATGGGACTGCTGCTTTGGCGCAATCTAAAACGATCCGAGTCAGAGCGTCAGCAGGGTCCTTGCTTTTCAATACTGTTTCTTCCTGCAGCTCCGCTCTTATCTTGGTGGTAAAAAAACTCCAGTCTGCTTTGTCGTAGTACAGGCGGTCAGGCAGAGAGTCACCTTCTCCATCTGTGGGGCGGAGGACGACAGGAAAGTGGTCACTCCCGTGCAGATCGTCGTGCACTTTCCACTCGTAGTCCAGGACCAACGATGGATCGCAGACCGACAGATCTAAACACGAGAGCTTTCCAGAGGACAGATGCAGGTAAGTGGGAGACTTGTCGTTAAGACAGCACAAGTCCATGTCAGAGAGAAGGTTTTCTATGAGAAGACCTCGGGCTGATGTCATCTCACTTCCCCAGAGCGGGGAGTGTCCGTTGAAGTCGCCCAACAGTAAAAACGGACGTGGGAGCTGGTCGACCAGGTTCATGAGGTCCTGCCTCAGAACACGGACGGAAGGGGGAAGGTAGAGAGAGCAGACAGTGATGGTTTTCTCGAGCGTGACTCTGACTGCCACCGCCTGTAAAGGGGTGCTTAAAAGAACTGTACTGTATAAAAGGGACTTTCGAATAAAAAGAGCGACACCTCCCGTCAACCCCTCTTGCTTCGGTTGAGCGGGTTTAAAAACGGAGTTAAAACCAGAGAGAGATAAAACCTTGCCATCTCTTTGCAGAGTCTCCTGCAGTGCCAGCACTGAAGGTTTCAAAGCACGACAAAGCAGCTGGAGTTCCTGGAAGTTGGCATAGAATCCCCGGATATTCCAGTGGATCACTGCCATTAAAAAGGTTTTTTTTAAAAAAAATAAAGCAGCAGCCTATTCCATCGCTACCCCCTGCTCCTCCACTTGCGGTGGCTCAAGGTCCGCCAGGATGGAATATTTGTTCTTTGACATAAATTTTTCGGGTTCCGACCGGGTCAGAATATCCACCACCTCGGCCCCTCCCGATCCCGCCGTGGCCGCAGCCCTCCCCTCCTTGAGTTTTGGAGGTGCGGGGGGCTTCCGGCCACTTCCGCCAGCCCGAGGGCCAGGCAGACGAGAGGCGGGGCGAGGGGGGCCGGGGGGTGGGGTGGGGCGGGAGGCGGACAACGTGCCTCCGCCCGAGGCTTTTCTCTCCCGCCCAGCAGCCCCTGAGGACTGCCGCGCAGGATGGGAAGGGGTGGACACAGCGCCTCCACCCAAGGCCAACGGTTCCGACGAGGCGGTTAAGTCGTCCGTCTGCGTTCCTGTGGACGTCGTCTGGACTGCGACGTCCACCGTCCCGGATCTGACGACAGAGGCATACGACGTCCTAGGCGACGCGGCCTCCACCTGTTTCCTTGCCTCAAAGAAGGAAATTTTCTGTTCTGTCTTGACTTTCTGAATTTGTTTTTCTTTCTTCCAGGCGGGGCAGTCCTTCGATGAGGACGGGTGGCCACCTCCGCAGTTCGCACACAGGGCTGCACTGACGCACTCGCCCTGGTGCGCCGCCTTCGAACAGGTGCCACACGCCTCTTCCTCCTTACATCTGTCTGTCACGTGTCCGAATTTCTGACACTTAAAGCATCTCAGAGGGGACGGTACGTACAGGCTGACATTAACTAGCAGGTATCCGACCCGAATGTCCTTAGGGACATCCGGGCAGCAGAAGGTGAGGAAGAAAGTGTTGGTCGGGACTCTGTCCGACCCCTTCCTCACCGTCACCCTGTACACATCGGTCACTCCCTGAGAGGACAGTTCGCTCTTGATCTCGGCCTCAGACACACCTTTCAACTCCGGGCATCTGATGACTCCCTTTGAGCAGTTGAGACCTTTGTGAGGGGAAATCTTCACTGCCCTATCCACGAAAGTGGTCGCCTTGAGAAGGAGCTGTGTCTGTCTTTTGGATTCTGTCTGTACTAAAAACGCTCCGCTCCTCAGCCTCTTGATGGATCTGAGCGATCCTGCCAGACACTGAAAGCCCTTCTGGACAGCGAAGGGGCTGAGAGCCGACAAGGGCTTGTCGTCATCAGCGCCCTCCATCACTAGCCACGATGGCCAAAAACCAGAGGTCTCGACGACCTCCGACTCAGAGTCTGAGTCGTCCGTTCCCTGTCGTCGTCTTTTTCCGAGTTTGGGGGGATGTATTTGTTTAGGATTCATGTTGAAAGAAAAATGTGAATTCATCCCTCCCTTACCCACCCACCATGGGGTCCAACTTAGGGGCCAGGGTCAAGGGAACACCAGATTGACCCCTTCCAGGTTTCGGGAGGGATATACAACCAGCAGCCCAGCTCCAACGTGCTCCCCCCCGATCATGCCCAGCTCCCGGGGACAGAGAGCCGAGCACTACGGGGGTTACCTTCGTCAGCCACTAAACTGCCAGTCTTGACCCAGCCCCACGAAGGGGTAGCCGATTGACACACACGGGCCAATGTGTGCCGCCTGTCTTAGGAGAGGTCCGAGCCAAAGGGATGTGTTGAGAGCAGCGTGCTCTCTCAATCCCCAGGATCTCATTCCCCTCCATCACAGGTCGCGCCGCACGGCAAACACGGCGGGCCTAAAGAAGGCCGCAGAGAAAAAAAGAATGTGGAAAAGAAGGCTTGATGGGGAGCTGAGGACAGAAAAGAGGCGGTAAAAAGAAGAACAAAGAATAGCGAAAGGGACAGTGGGTCACGTTTAGTTTGGGCCTCACTCACGACCTGTTCGGCATGGGAAGCCCTATCAGGGGCATCAGTACAAAACCACCACTTATTCAGCCCTAACAGCTACGATGGCTATGTAGGCTGTCAATTAAGACCTGGGACCAGAGCACCAAACCCCAAGAAGCACTGATGCCCCCGCCGACATAGCTCGCTCGATCACTGGCCACTAAGCCTCCCGACCACGACAAGGTAGTGACCCTCCCGGGAGTGGGTCAGGAGAACACCAGCCTGACCCCCTCCAGGTTTCGGGAGGAGTTAATCTCAAGAGGACACAAAAAACAAAAACAAAAACAAAAAACACCTGAATATTAGCACAACTGTACCTACTAACATTAAAGGTATACATAAAAGAAAATATATTCAGTCAGAAACTGCCATCAGGCAACTTGCAATTTTGGGCACTTGAAAAATACCATCCATTTATTGTAAAGTGCTTTGCGATGTTTGAAAGCACAACATCAATGTATTATACCTATTATTCTAATGATTGTGGAGTTTACCGTTTGAGTTTCATGTAGCTGTCATCAGCCACAGGATGGCATTCAGCACGTTGTATCACCTTGCCTTCCACTGACACCTGATCTGAAATCATGTCACACCAAACACTGCCGATTCCAGAAAATCAATGATTCCTGAAAGAAACAAAAATTCACAAAGTCAGTGCTCTTTCTCCTATCTTTGTATTTGTATTTGTATTTCTCTTTTTATCACAACAGATTTCTCTGTTTTGAAATTCGGGCTGCTCTCCCCAGGGAGAGCGCGTCGCTATACTACAGCGCCACCCATTTTTTTGCATTTTTTCCTGCGTGCAGTTTTATTTGTTTTTCCTACCGAAGTGGATTTTTCTATAGAATTTTGCCAGGAACAACCCTTTTGTTGCCATGGGTTCTTTTACGTGCGCTAAGTGCATGCTAGCACATGGGACCTCGGTTTATCGTCTCATCCGAATGACTAGCGTCCAGACCACCACTCAAGGTCTAGTGGAGGGGGAGAAAATATCCGGGCGGCTGAGCTGTGATTCGAACCAACGCGCTCAGATTCTCTTGCTTCCTAGGCGGACGCGTTACCTCTAGGCCATCACTCCACTCAACATCTATCTTGGCCCGGTTGTATGGAACAAACTACCCATCTCAGTCCATCATGTGGATTCCACAGTTCAATTTAAAAAATTGTTCAAAACTGTCATTTTTGTGTTCTGCATAAGCATCCCATCTTTTTGACCAACATGTTTCTTGAACTTCTGTTGATCATGTGTGTGCATATGCAGACATGTTCATTTCTGTTAGTGTGTTACAGGAAAAATCCTGTAAGGTATGGCTGATGCATTTGTGTTTATGTACCCACAACTTTTTATTGTAAATGCCACAAGCTCCCTGCCATGGAAGTGTGAGCATCAATCTGCATTATCAGTACTATCATAATTAACGTCAATCTGCATTATTAGTACCATTATAAGTATAGCTCCCTGCCTTGGAGGTGCGAACATCAATCTGCATTATTAGTACTATCATAATTAATGTCAATCTGCATTACTAGTACTATCATAATTAACGTCAATCTGCATTATTAGTACCATTATATTTATAGCTCCCTGCCTTGGAGGTGCGAACATCAATCTGCATTATTAGTACTATCATAATTAATGTCAATCTGCATTACTAGTACTATCATAATTAACATCAATCTGCATTATCAGTACTATCATAATTAATGTCAATCTGCATTATCAGTACTATCATAATTAACGTCAATCTGCATTATTAGTACCATTATATTTATAGCTCCCTGCCTTGGAGGTGCGAACATCAATCTGCATTATTAGTACTATCATAATTAATGTCAATCTGCATTATCAGTACTATCATAATTAATGTCAATCTGCATTATTAGTACTATCATAATTAATGTCAATCTGCATTATTAGTACTATCATAATTAACGTCAATCTGCATTATTAGTACTATCATAATTAATGTCAATCTGCATTATTAGTACTATCATAATTAACGTCAATCTGCATTATCAGTACTATCATAATTAATGTCAATCTGCATTACTAGTACTATCATAATTAACGTCAATCTGCATTATTAGTACCATTATATTTATAGCTCCCTGCCTTGGAGGTGCGAACATCAATCTGCATTATTAGTACTATCATAATTAATGTCAATCTGCATTATTAGTACTATCATAATTAATGTCAATCTGCATTATTAGTACTATCATAATTAACGTCAATCTGCATTATTAGTACTATCATAATTAATGTCAATCTGCATTATTAGTACTATCATAATTAACGTCAATCTGCATTATCAGTACTATCATAATTAATGTCAATCTGCATTACTAGTACTATCATAATTAACGTCAATCTGCATTATTAGTACCATTATATTCATAGCTCCCTGCCTTGGAGGTGCGAACATCAATCTGCATTATTAGTACTATCATAATTAATGTCAATCTGCATTACTAATACTATCATAATTAACGTCAATCTGCACTATTAGTACAATTATAATTATAGCTCCCTGCCTTGCAGGTGCGAATATCAATCTGCATTATTAGTACTATCATAATTAATGTCAATCTGCACTATTAGTACTATCATAATTAATGTCAATCTGCATTACACAAACTGTCTCAACTGTTTGAGGCAGAAACCTGTTTAAAAAATGTTTACAATAACAAACGGCAATCAAACCACATCAATAAACAACAAAAATAATGTTTACAATAACAAACTGCAGTTAAACTACATCAATAAACAACAAAAATAATGTTTACAATAACAAACTGCAGTTAAACTACATCAACAAACAACAAAAATAATGTTTACAATAACAAACTGCAGTTAAACTACATCAATAAACAACAAAAATAATGTTTACAATAACAAACTGCAGTTAAACTACATCAATAAGCAATAATTTGAAAAACAACAAAAAGATTTTAAGAATTTAAACATATAAGAATGGAAGAGAAAACAGAAAGAAAAAGAAAGGGCCAGATACAAAGAGACTGACAGAAAAGAGGAAATGCACAGCTCAGCATGGGCATGATGCAAGAATCAGCCTGTGAAAGGTCTGTAAATTACATAACCAATTCTTTCGTTGCACACTGTTGCTGTAGTACTGGTTGCTGTGGCCGACAGAAATTCTAACAGACAGCTCTCATACGTACGCACGTACACACCAAGTCATACTAGGGTTTGAAATACCTACCAATTCCCTTGTCTGGGACAACTTAACCTTCTGGCAGACAACTGGAATTCATGCTCTCTCCCCTTGTCCACTGGGAAACCACAGTGAAACACAACTCCTCTGCCAAGGATTTTTCAATGAAAATGGGTACAAATTAACAAAAAATTCAACAGACTAAATTTATTGTGAAAAGTATTCAAACTATGTTTCTTCCTGAAAGGAAATTGACTAAATTTTCCATTGAAAGCATTCTGAAATTATGGGATGTAGGGTTGGTAGGCCTAATTGCGAACGATCCAGTTGACGCAACTAGCTCAACGTGTGTATTGTACAGATAACAGGTTGTACAATCATCAAATGTAGCTCTTCTGTTTTTGAAGGCTTTCTCTGATTGGTTGCACAAAATAAAGTTTGTCTACTTTTCCTTTTCAATATTTTTAAATGGCTGAAATAACACGGGTATCTGAAGGTAAATGTAAGTCTGACTGCGAATGATGTGTTTGGGTACATGTGGACAATCAAAACAGAAGCAGGTCTTGAACTCATCAGACATATTAATGGCACAGCGCACTAGACTGTTGTATTTTTTATTTTGACCACACATGCACACACACATACACATACATTTAAACACACATTCCCCACACCACACACAAACACCCTTTGAGAGCACTTGGTAACAATGCAGCATCGTTCGCAAATACACTCATGTCAAAATACCCAATGGTCTGATTGCAAACGACACTATTCTGGAGATTCCTGTCAAAACTGATGTTCTGATCTGTCACCAACATGCTTTCTTACATTCTCCCAGCACTGTTAATGTACAGTTCATTCACATATCCTGTCAAATCAGCTATTTTAAACAGTGTCAAAGTTCAAGTCAAATCAAATCAAATCAAATTTGGTGCTCAGAGCCTCACCAACCACAAAGGACATCTCAAGGCTATCTCCATGTTAACATCTACTTCAAATCAAGGGTCAAAAATCAAATTCAAATTATGGTGCTTGGAGCCTTGCCAACCATGAAGGTAATCTCTAGGCTATCGCCATGTAAGCACCTACTTCAAGTCAAGGGTAAAAAAAGTACAGTTAAAACTAGTCACTGCTTTAAGCTTTCGACTCAAAATTTAAAAACCTTCCATAGTTTAAAGCCTTCAAATCTGATTAAATATGTTCACTGCCGTGTAATGTCCGTGTCTAACGTCATGCAGATCCCAACAGTCAAGGAGCACGTGTTTCACAGTGAGAGGCTCATCACAGGGAATACATTGAGGGGCCTCCTCCCCCTTCAACAAGTAAGAATGAGTAGTAAAAAAAAAAATTAAAAAAAATAAAAAAATAAAAAAGTGTGCCCTGTGCGCAGTCTGCACAGCACAGACTGCTCCTTTCTATTCTTCACCACTGAAGGGAAGGTCTCTTTTAGGTCTGGACGGATTTGGAACAGCTTGTCCGTCTGGGTGTTCCACTCCTCTTGCCAAAGATCCTTAACATAAATGTTCACCTTCTACTTCGTGTCTGTGTATGGTACAAAGGATCTGGATAATTCTTTCTTTACAGCATTCTTGGCCAGCTGGTCTGCCCTTTTGTTACCATGAATGCCAACAAGGCCAGGAACCCAGGCCAACACATCATATTGTTTCTTTGTTACGAGAGTAAAAGCATCATAGAATTCCAGCAGTTTGGGTTGAGTCAGATTCCTGCAGGCGATCGCCTCCAGGGCTGACAAGGAGTCGGAAAAGATCATGAAGCTCTTTTGTTTCAAAAGGAGAGCCATTTTTACCGCCAGAACCAGTGCGGTCAGTTCTGCAATGTACACCGAGCTATCAGATAGGATGTGTCCCATTGAGGGCTGGTCAGGAAAGGCAGGACAGAACGAAGATGCAGCGATTCCATCCTCCAACTTGGAACCGTCAGTTAAGATTTTTAGAAAGGTGGGGAATTTGTGGCAGAGTTCCAAAAAGTAAGTTCTGTAGGCCAGTGAACTGGTGGAGTCTTTACGGTACGAAGCCAGATCGAATTGGACTTCAGGTGTTTTAAAGGTCCATGGTGGGCTGTCGGGGAACTTAAAGAAATCTCTGATGCCGCCGACATCCAGATCAACTTTTTCTTTGTGTGGCTGAATATGGAGTCCAAGTGGAGGGATGCAGTTTGGGTTGTCTTCAAATTTCTTGTTGAAGGGGTTGTTGAAGACACTATTTTAAGCAGGATTTTTGGGTTCGGAAAACAGTTTCAAGTAATAATTCAGGGTCAGCTTTAATCTGCGGTTGGAGAGAGGTGGTTCCCCCGCCTCTGCATACAAGCTGTGCACAGGAGTGGTGTGCACCAAAGCTGAGACAGAGCCCTTGGTGGTGTATCGGGTCCAGCAGTTCCAGGTAAACTGGTATGGCCAAGCAATGAACTACACACCCGTAGTCCAGTTTGGACTGGACCAGGGCTCTGTGCAGGTGCAAGAGTGTTCTCTTATCAGCACCCCAGTCCATGTGTGCCATGACTTGGATGATGTTCAGAGCTTTTTGGCAGGATGTTTTCAGCTATTTGATGTGGCTGAGGAAGTTCAGCTTCTGATCGAAAATGACCCCCAGAAATTTGGCTTCCTTGACCGCCAGGATGGTGGATTTTCCCAGACGGATTTCTGGGTCCAGAGAGAATTGACTAAAATGTGGAAGTGGATACACTGAGTTTTAGTGGACGAAAAGGTGAAACTGTTCTCCTCTGCCCAACACTGAATTTTGTCCATGCAGAGCTGGAGCCATCGCTGGATGCTGGTGTACATGCTGCCAGTTGCATAAGGGTGAAATCGTCTACAAACAGAGAGCTGTCCCATCCCTTCTGAACTGACTGGACGATGTCGTTTATCTTGATGCTGAAGAGAGCCAGCGACAGAATGCTCCCTTGCGGAACACCCAGCTTCTGCTTGTAAATGTCAGACAGGGTGGTGCTGACCCTCACCTGGAATCGTCTGTCTTGCAAGGAATTGTGGATAAACTGGGGCAGGTGTTCTCAGATGCCGAGGTTGTGCAGATCTGAGAGGATTCCAAATTTCCAGGTGGTATGGTAGGCTTTCTCTAAAAAAAAAAAAAAAAAAAATGGCCACCACATGCTGTTTGTTGGCAAAAGCGTTCCTCACTGTGGTTTCCAGACAGACCAGATGGTCAACGGTAGACCAATGCTTGCGGAAACCGCACTGTTCTTTCGCCAGAAGGCCGTTGGTCTCTAGTTTCCACATCAGTCTACTGTTGACCATCTTCTCCATCAGTTTACCGATGCAGCTGGTCAGTGCAAATGGGTGGTAATTGAGGAGTTTGAGGGATCTTTTCCCGGTTTTGGCACCGGGATTATGAGGGCTTTCTGCCAGGAGGGTGGAGAAAAGCCTGTGATCCAGATGTGGTTGTAGACTTTGAGTAGAATTTCCAGACAGGTTTCCAGAAGATGTTTTAAAAGTTTATAATGAAACGCATCCATTCCTGGAGAGGAATCCGTGCCGGTCTGAAGGGCAGATTTTTACCTATTCAGAGTGAAAGGAAGGTAGGTTATAGCTCTCTGTGTTATCAGAAGAGAAGTTGCAGGCGTTCTTTCTTTTAGGTTTTTGGTTTTGTGAAAAGGGGCAGATACGTTGGCAGATCCAGAGTTCAGTTCTGTTGTGGAGGCTAGCAAATTAGAAACTGACTTCTTCTCTGTGATCAGAGCGTCTGAGATTTTGAGGAGGTGAAAAGTTGGGCAGACGTTTTGCCTTTGATTTTTTTCAAAACCTTTCTCACTTTCTTCTTGGGTGTGTTGTGTTGGAGGTTAAGGAAGAGCAAAAATCTCTCTTTAAAAATGTATCTGCCTTTCACCCTCAGCTGCTGATGGGTTCGAACGCCACCTGTCTCCGGTCTCTTCCAAGACTTTCGGACATCCCAACATTCAACGGTGAACATCTTATTGACATCTGAGGCTTGAAGGCAATGTTGGGACTGCTGCTTTGGCGTATTCTAAAACTATCCATGTCAGAGTGTCAGCAGGATCTTCGCTTTGCAAGACTGTTTCTTCCTGCAGATCCACTCTTATCTTCATAGTAAAAGATTCCCATTTTGCTTTGTCGTAGTTGATGGCTGCCGGAAAAAGAGGGTGCTAACCAGCGGGACAAAATGGGAGGTTACCTACTTCCTGGCCGTAGTTACTTTCGTTTTCTCCGCATAGGCAGATAGTAGTTTGCACAGGACAGGAATGTCAGACCCCTGCCGGAGTCTGCACTAGTTGGGTCACGGTTAAGTATGTGTAATTAAATCCCCATTTGGCTTTGTCGTAGTTCAGGTGGTCAGGTATAGAGTCACCTTCCGAAACTGTGTAATGGAGGACGACAGGACAGCGGTGACTTGTCATTTAGACAACTTAGGTCCATATCAGAGAGGACAAGGTTCATGAGGTCCTGCCTCAGAACACGGAAAGGAGGAGGAAGATAGAATGAACAGACAGTGATGGTTTTATTAAGTAACCTTTCAAAACTGGATCTTAGCATTCTGCATGGTTCATACGTTTCCAGCACAGAGGAGTGATACAGGGGAAGAGATTAATCAAAATGTCGGAAGGCAAGTGTCGCTAGTTTACAGTGAATGCAGGACTCTATAGGAAAAAAGTGTAATTGATGCAAAAGAGGTGTGACATGAACAGATTTCTTTTTTATTAGGACAGTCCTGCAGCAATGTTCTGTACTTTCTGCAGTCTATTAAGAGAGGAAGATGGTAAACCTGCTAGAGAAGAATTGCAGTAATCTCATCTGGACAGGACAAAAGAGAAAACCAACTGAGCTATGTTTTTCTCTGCTAAGTATGATCTGACTGAGGCCAGTCTGCGAAAATGGAAACTGCATGAACGACACAGGGATGAAATGTGGTCAGCCATGGTCAAGGTCTGATCAATATGTACACCTTGGTATTTAGCTGATGTTTGAAATGTAACTGTGGCAGTGCCAAGAGTGACTGGGCCCTTTTTTTTTTATTTCATTGAGATGAGCTTTTATCTCCTTCAGCTAAGAGCTTGGTTTTCTCTTTGTTAAGTTTTAGCTTATTTCTGCCCATCAGCACCTTTACATCAAGCTTCCGTCTCATTAATGACTTTTGATAGTGAAACGGCTTTTTGTAACTCAGTGTCATCAGCATACTTATGGTAGTTAAATAAATGCCTATTGATGATGTCACACAAAGGCTGAGTATATTAAGTGAACAAAATAGGTCCCAGAACTGATCCCTGATGAAAAACCAAATATACGAGGGATAACCTTAGAAGTAGTTTGATTTATTTTAATTCAGAGCTGACAGTTTGAGAGATATGATGAAAACCATTTTAAAGCAATAGAACGAATGCTAACGGTAGTGATAAGACAGTGCTAAGACGGTTGATGAGAATTTGGAGGTCAATTGTATCAAATGGTGCTGACAGATCTAGGAATGCCACAAAGGATGCAAGTTTTTTGTCTGTATTTGAGAGACGACTGTCTGTAACAGAAAGAAGAGCTGTTTCTGTGCTGTAGTTTTTTCGATAGGCTGACTGACAGATTCCAAGTGGACTGTTTTTCACA
>NC_134905.1:11724713-11774713 GCF_041734735.1 Babylonia areolata | reverse complement strand
TCTGTCCCGTACCCAAAAAAATTAAACCCTCTTTTCTGAATGACAATCACCCTGTTGCTCTAATCCCCACTGTTATGAAATGCTTTGAACGACTTATCCTCAAATATGCTTTATCTCAGATGACTCTATGTCTAGGCCCAAATCAATTTGCATAATTACAAGCCTGACAGACATAATGATGACGCAACTCTCACTGTACTCCACAACATGAACACACTTTAGAAAACCCTGGTTCTTTCGTTTGAATTCTTTTCATTATATCTCCTCATTATATCTCCTCGCATTCAATACTATCCAATCTCATCTGATGGCCATGAAACTCCCGCCCTAAAATGTTTGCCCTCAAATTGTTCTCTGGATCATCAGCTTTCTTATGAATAGATCTGACTTATTATCTGTCTTATTTACTTTATACACAAATGACTGAACTGGCACGGATACCACCACTTTAATAAAATATTCTGATGATTCTGCACTGCAAGACCTATAAAATTCTAACAATCGGTCTTTTTTTCTTTTCTTTTCTTTTTTTTTTATTTATCAAAATTGCTAAAAAAGACTGTATTGTTTCAGCTCTTAACTCATCTGGAACAAAATCATTTACTTAATTCTAACCAGTCAGCTCACAGACGTGGTGGCCACAACTGTGAAACAGCCCTTCTTGAAATAGTCCATGATTTGCTTTCTGGACTGGATGAAGATAAAATATCTGTTCTCACTCTTTCAGACTTGTCAGCAGCCTTTGACACCATCGACGACTCATCTTCTTGAACAGACTTAAAACTTCCTTTCACATTGGTAACACTGCACTAGCATGGATCACGTCTAACCTGTCACACACAGAAAGTGTGTGTGAATGGCAGATACTCTGGCGTATCTGCCTGGAGATATGGTGTCCCACAGGGGTCTGTCCTAGTTCCCGTTCTTTTCGTGCTGTATGCAGCTCCTGTGCCAAATATCATCAGTCATCATACAATGTTGCATGAGAGCTTTGCAGACACTCATCTTTATCAGTTGGCCTCCATAACTAAACCAATGTACTGGTGACTTGGGAGTGCATTGCAGACCTAAAGGACTGGATGACTCTCAATAAGCTGCAACGAAATGATGATAAGACCGAATTTATGATTGCCTGTCAAAAAGTTTCATCAGCATCCATCCTTTCCTGATTCTGTTCTGATTAATAGCACACCTGTTTCACTTTCTCCTTCTGTTCGCAGTCTTGGTGTTATCCTTGACCAGTCTTTCCTTCCAAAAGCACATTTTGAATATCTGTAAAGTTGCCTATTATGTACAAGTTGCCTATCTGGAACTGCACAAAATCAGTTCTATCTGCCACTATTTCTCTACTGATGCAACCAAAACACTTGTATGCACTTTTGTTCTTTCAAGATTGGATTACTGCAATTCTCTTTTAGTCAGCCTTCCCAAAATCTGTTTGACAGATTTCAGTGAATTCAGCCTAACACTGTCAGACTTATTTGCAGAGCTTCTAAATCTGACCATGTTTCTCCTCTCCTTCAGTCTCTCCACTGGTTGCCCGTTTCTGATCGAACAGACTATAAGCTATCGACTCAGATTTTTTCTGCAATGGACCTGGCCCAGTGTATACTTCTGAACTCCTCAATATATACTCTGTTTCTCCAGCTCCGTTCTTCATCAACTTCTCAGGATACCTCATGTTAGAAGAAAGACCTACAGACACAGATCATCTTCTTTTCAATCACCAAAGACATGGAACAATCTCCCTGATAACCTCCGACATTCTGACTCCCTCACTTCTTTCAAATCTGGTCTCAAAACTCACCTCTTCCCTCAGCAATAAGTTAAGTTGTGGCAGGTCCACTTCTTTGCATGTGGTGTGCTTGACTGTATGTATACGTATGTATATGTACACATGCACATGCTTCTGTATGAATGTGTATTTGTGTGTGTTTGTATGTTTCCATGTGTGTGCGTGCACGTGTCAGTGTGTCAACTGTGTTATGTGTGTGTTTGTGTGCATTGTGTGTGTGTGTGTGTGTTTGTGTGTAGTTTGTTAGTTATTTTTTGTAAAGCACCTAGAGCAGATTTCTGGATAGTGTGCTGTACAAGTATCCATTAATATTTGTTATTAATATTAACTTTGACTGTGTGAAAGCTTTTGCTATCTGGTGCAAGGAAAACTATTCAGACCTTAATGTGCAGAAAACTAAGGAAATGTTGACTGATTTTAGAAGGAATCCATCCACAGTGTTAGACCTTTTTATTTGTGGTGTGAAAGTTGAGCCTGTAAATGAGTATAAATATTCAGGGACAGTTATTAACAATAAGTTAAATTCTACTGCTATCACCCAGCTTATTAATAAAATTAAAAAAATGTCAGTCCAGAATCTATTGTTTACAAAAGCTCAGAAACCTCAAAGTCAATGATAAAGTACAACAGAATTTTAACAGATGTTTTACTGAATCAAAAGGTAATGTTCTCTTTTACAAGTTGGTATGGAAGCTTAAGTGTGAAATGTAAGAATGTGTTGAACAGGACAGAGAATGTCTGCAGTAAGATCACAGGAGTGAGACAAAAAAGACTTGCTGTTCTCTTTGAACAAGTCACACAAAAGCAATAGTAATCTCATGACATCAGCCATGGACTCGGTAAATATTATCAACTTTAACCATCTGGAAGACTACAGGACTCTTAAATTTAAAACTCTTAAAACTGGAACCAGTTTTATTACAGTGTCAATTCAATTATGAAACAAATCAATTTTACTCCTTTTTTATGTAATGTGTTATACCGAATAGGCTGCATCCAAACTGTGTGAGTGGAGGCAGGGGAGAGGAGGGGATGTGAGGAGTATGGGTGTGTGTGGATGGGCGAATGTGTGTGCACACGCGTTTGTGTGCATGCGTGCCTCCATGTGTGTGTGTAAATGCAAGAAAGTGAGAGGGGTGGTGGGAGATGATGATGATGACGATGCTGTGATAGAGGTTCATTTCAGTTTGGGACTACATGACAAGACTGTACTCTACGTTTCCTGTCATAATGATATCCCAGTGTCAAGCAGGCCCGAGAGATACAGCAACTCGCAGTGTTGGTCAGAAAATAAGAGCAACACACCCAAAGACTCATCCATGAAGTGTATGATACTTGACAGTATGGTCCATTTCTTCCCATTCAAGCCCACAGCAAACTCAACTCTGGGTAGGAGCCGGCTGCGGTCTGAAAAAACCCACCTCAGCTGGGATTCGAACCCAAACCCTGCTAGCCATCAGTCTGTGATGCTAAACACTTCACCAAGGCAGCTGGTAGAAGCAGTGCTGCTTGCAGTGGCTGAAAGAGCAAGGCCTGCATGTCCTCTAAACGAGTGCATATCCAGGTTTAACGTTTTGCCCCATCACCTAAACAAGCATGGTTGTCCTGAGTTCTGTTAGAAGACATGACAATGTGCAAAACAAGATCATTAAAGAAATGATAGAAAGTAAGAAAATGCAAAAAGACTAAGCCACTTTGAATGCACAAGTCAGGGATCAAAGATGGCTGCCGGAAGAAGAGGTCACCCACAGGAACACACAGGGGAGGTAGTATACTGCGGCGAGGTAACTAGTAACATAAACTTTTGTTTTCTCCCAGTCAGCAGGGTAGCGGTTTGTACAGGACAAGAAATCAGACCCTGCCAGAGTCTCCACCAGTGGGTCATGGTATAGCATGTGCGATCTAATACTGAATTTCAGCAATGGTGGATGCTGCCAGTGTAATGAGTGCCACTTATAACTAGAGGTGCTTTCTTGCTCATGCACTTTTTTTTTATACATTGAAAAACCACTGCCAATATTAGTTAACCACCAAATAACTGTCAGCATCTGGCTGAAATATTGATTTTTCAAACACATTTTTCAGGTTGTTAATGGAGCCTGTGTGCTTGTTATTTCAAAGAGAAACCAGTGTACCAGCCTTCAAATCATTTTTCTCTTCTTTTTTTTTAATGTTCAAAGAAAACAAACCTTCTTTTATGAAGTAGTCCTTAACTTTCTGTGATGTGTGTACATGTACCCATTACCTGTGCCCAGCTGCTGTGAAAAGACAACCAGGTTCTGACTGGACATGCCCGTCAAGGCAAACTTGTGTTGACGGGGAATGGCCACTGGCGGCCCCTCCTGCTTCAGGATGGCCTCGTTGGATGTGAACACCACTTCTGGTTTTCCTGCCCCGACTCTGAAAGCATCAGTGCTATCACTATCAACCATAGTCAGTACCTCCAAACAAACATACATGCACAAGTATTTTTGTTGTTTTTGTAATAATAGTAATAATAAGAAATTTGTTTCCTAAAATTACTTTATATCATTATTAACTCATTCTACCCCACAGCTACATGCCTACTATAACTCCCCTGAACGAGCACTACATACAACCGCTGCAATAAAAGTAGCGTTGTTCACTAAAACGGTGAAAATCGATGGAAATTTGTTGATTTAATTGGTCAAACAAAGTTTTTCACACTGCCAGTATCCATAAACAGTTCAGTTTAGAACACCAACTGTTTCAAGCAAGGATAAATTAAATTAGTATAGTATATTGGTACAAGAATACTCATACCAGGTCCACAGAGGAAGTAACTATGGTACGAGTTAACTCGTATCTGGAGCACAGTTGAAAAAAAAAATTTTTTTAAGCTATGTCATAAGCAAGGCTGTTGAGGGCATGGCCATTGCTGCATCTCCTGCCTAAGGCAAGTGAGATAAGGCAGAATGTTATCAACAAATGAAACCTGAGGCTACAGGCTAGAGCAATTGGTCTGAATTGGGGTTTGTGCAGGCATTGTACTATTTGTAGGATAAGGAAAGAGAGGGCCACCATGAGTGTTGAGAGGGAAAACCCTGAGAGACTATGAGCATGCCCTAAGATGTACAGATATATGTAAGTAGAAAAAAAAAAATGAGGCAGTGCTCCAAAAACAGTGTAGCAATGTATTCATGTATGTGAGTAAATATATGAATATATATAATACATATATATGTGTATATAGAATAGAATATGTCTTTATTACCAAGTATACCAGAGTCACAGGGAATATTAGGGGGGATAGTACATAAAAAGATACAAACATAAATTGAAAATCATACACAATCACAGATACAGTTGAAATCAGGATACATACATGCGGATATCAATACAAAAACTTGTGCACACTCACACACATGCACGCACACACACACACACACACACACACATTAGAAAAGAAGCCACATATTACATGTGGATGGAACTGATAAGTAGATCTTCCGGTAGATGGTTGTTGATAAGATTGCACAATGCTATTTAATCATACTGGATTTGTTCAAGAGACAGGGCATTGACTGTTTTGGGGGAAAAGCTATTGGCAAAGTGATTGGTTTTTGTCCTTATACTTCTGAACCGTCAACCTGAGGGGAGCATCTCGAAAATCCCAAAAGCTGGATGCGATTCATCCTGGCTGATTGATTTTGCTTTTTTGAGTAACCCCTTATAACATACGTCGTCTAGAGAAGGTAGGTCAGCCCCGGCAATCTTGGTGGCAGTTTTTACGATTCTGTTCAGGGCTGCAACTTCTGCCTTGGAAATGTTTCCATACCAAACAGTAATAGCGAAGGTAAACACACTTTCAGTGACTGCTCGGTATGAATCAACCATGATTTCTTTTTTAATTCCGAACTTTTTGAGGCGCTGAAGAAAGTACAGATACTGTTGTGCTTTCTTTACAATTTTTTTCTGTATTTTTCTCCCATTTCAAATTGCTGGAAAAGATCAGTCCGAAAATCTAAATTTGCTGATGATCTCTACTTGCTTGTCTTTAACCCCTTCACTGCTAGTACGTTTTGCTATAGCCTATGCTGAGAAAATTTCCAGAAAAACAAGAAAAACACACCAATAATTTTAATTTACTTATATTTCAAAAAGTACTGAAGATAAATGCATGAACGTATGTATCAAATGAAAGGAAAATGAAAGGAAATTTTCTATCTAAAATTACGTTTAAATAACATACTTACCGTGACCCATCTAGTGCAGACTCCAGCAGGGGTCTGACATTCCTGTCCTGTGCAAACTACTATCTGCCTATGCGGAGAAAACAAAAGCAACTACGGCCGATAACCTCCCGGAAGTAGGTAACCTCCCCTTTATCCCGCTAGCTAGCGCCCTCTTTTTCCAGCAGCCATCATGACTCCTGTTCCTGTGCTCTTCATACGGCTGTTTTTTCATTTTTAATACTCGCATGTTCAAATAATGAGTCAATCTGACACAAAAATTCCATGAAAAAAAAAAAGGGACTGTCATTCCATCGTGTACGTGCTACGACATCAACCAGGTTATCAACCAGTCTTTCTTGTGACTGTTGTGATCAGCCACACACACTGTCAAAGGTTGTGCAACAGTGTCCAGGTCCATAAGTCTCCAACACAGTCCGCACAAAGAATGAAAAGGGTGTACCCACCCAGCATCTATTGCCAGTAAAAACGCTGTGTATGGTACTTGTGGAAACAGTCTTCAAGACACAGTGTGGTTTGCTGGGGCAGTCTGGGCAGTAGAATCTCACATCCTTTCTTTGCCCTTTCTTCCAGCAGACTCTGCACTTCTTTTGTAGCTGGGCCTTCTGTGGGGTATGTGGGATGACATCAATGAAGTGTCATCCAGAGAGACGAACAGTGTGGTCATCTTTAGCAGTGTCTGGGTCTTGGTCACCAAAGATCATGGCACTAATTACATCCTTCTGGAAGTCCAGGAATGTACTGCTGTTGCCTGCTTTTTTGTTGAGGATGTGTGCATTCAGCATGGCAATTTGTAGAAAATGTACACACAGATATTTGTACCACTTCAGGGTTTTCCTTGTGGCATCGTAGGGCTGCAGTTGTTGGTCATGATGGTCCATGGCACCCATGTTTTTGTTGTAATCCAGAATTGCTGGAGGCCTATTTACTGCCCTTTGGTCTTGCTGCTGCTGGTCTTCAGCTGCAGGTTTGTGGCAAGCTGTCAACTCCAGATGGTCCAAGATGAACATCATGATCATCACCATGCTGCATACCTGAAACACACTGCATAAAAGACTAAGTTTGTTGGGGTTTTTTTTTTTTTTTTTTGGTTTGTTTGTTTGGTTGGTTGGTTGGTTTTGTTGTTTTTTTTATATAAAAAGGTTATGAAATGGTACCATTTTATTTCTGATTGTTTTCAGAAGCTGAAATACAAACACACACACACACACCTACCCCCCACCCCACCCCAACACACATACACACACACACACACACACTGCAACTGGTTTATAGTATGTCACACCCTCTTCATTCTCTTTCTCATACATTACAAAATGACAACACACACACACACACACACACACACTTCTACAAGTGTTGCATTTACAAAGTAATTTAGGCATACAATTCTGTATATCATTCTCTGATTTCAGTATTGTAAACATCCCCCACCCCCTGCGGCCCCTCCCCCACTCACACACACACCAGCAACAACAAATTATACACACTCAGGAACGAATTCACACAAAGCTCTAGGCGAGCGACACACGATGTCATCAACAATGTCACCAGCAAGCCATGCCCCCTCGTGCAGTGTTGGTCACACACAGTACACACGTGACTCTCTCTCACACACACAGGGACTGATCAGTGACTAACGAAGCTACTTACCACAGCTAACACATTCAAAACACACACAATGCAGTTATATTCATTGTTACAACAAACAGAAAGCAAATAATAAACTGACAAACCTTGTAAACACCCACCTGCATCTTGAATCAGCTGAGCCTGTCTGTTCATTTTTGTCAAGCAACCCCACCTTCCACCCCCCTGCATGTCAAAATCAGCGTCTTCGGCATCAACTTCATGCAGTTCTATCTCATTCAGTCCATAATCTTCATCTCTACTATTTGCATCGTGAAGGATTTCTTTGAATACTCCTGCAAGTGTTGGGGTTTGTCTGCGTTCAGCCATGGCTTTGCAAACGCAACTTGAGCTTCGTACAAACTTACAAAACTTTCACCATAAATATGACGAATAGGTGAATATTTTTAGCTAATGGAACTGAGGAGATAAAGAGCTCTCAGGGGAGCTAATTTAATGGTTAGCAGACTGTTTTTTCTGCAGTGCGGGAGTCAAAACGTAGAATGTTGTAACATGACATACGGCGCACGTCAATTCAGCACTGGCGAGCGACATTTCATGACGTACGCCGTACGTCAACAGCGCAGTCAAGAGGTTAATAACAAGTGGTAAGGGGTCAGATCTGTTCTTCCTGAAATCTAAAATTAATTCTTTTGTTTTTGATACGTTGAGTTCTAAGTTGTTTTGATCACACCAGCTGACAAGTTCTAGTGCTTCTTCCCTATATTTTGACTCATCACTGTTCGTAATCAGCCCTTCTAGAGTAGTATCGTCGGCAAACTTGACCATGGTGTAACATTCATTTTGAGTTGCACAGTCATGTGTGAACAGTGAGTACAACAGTGGGGATAGAACACATCCCTGTGGGGCGCCTATGTTGAGAATGCATGTGGAGGAGGTGAGGTCACCAACTTCAACAACTTGCGGTCTGCATCTTAGAAAATCTAGGATCCATGCACAAATTGATTCAGACAGCAAGAGGTCTTTCAATTTGAAATATAGTTTTGATGGTACTATTGTGTTGAATGCAGAGCTGTAGTCAATGAAAAGGATCCTAGCATAGCTGTTAGGATTTTCAAGATGTCTCAGGACAGAGAGACCTATGGTAATGGCATCTTCAGCTGATCTGTTAGCTCTATAGGCGAACTGAAAGGGATCAAAAGAATGCAGGTTTTCAGGAATCAAGCAGAGTCAAGCGTTAATTGTTTTCATGATGACTGATGTTAAGGATACAGGACGATAATCATTTAGACAACTAGGCTGTGCTTTCCTTGGAACAGAAATGATTGTTGATTTCTTAAAGCAGTGTGGCACCACACATGACTAAAGGGACATGTTAAATATGTCAGTGAAGACACAAGATAGTTGACCACACACTTCCTCACAAGGCCTGGTGAGATGTTGTCAGGGCCAGTGGTTTTTCTCATTTTCAGACCACTGAAGTGGCGTCTGACTTCATTCTCTTGGACTATGAAAGGGGGAGTGGGGGTGATTTTGGGTGCAATCACATCAGAAGTAGACAATGGTTTGTCAAATCTGGAGTAGAATGTATTGAGTTCTGTCAGTGCTTCACACACACGCACATGCACGCAGACACACACACACATATATATATAACTTTTTTTTGTCCTGAAAGCAAGATTCTGAAAGAAATTGTAATAGCATCTATATTTTTAAACACTTATACACACATACAAATACATACATATGAACATAGGCACATGTGTACACATCATTATAGACTTGAATATGTATGTATACATACATAAATAGACAAACATTGATATATAGAGAGAATAAGAGAGCAAGCAATACATCACACTTTTTTTTCATCATCTATTATTATGGGTGGGCTGATTCCCTGCAAAGGAGCGTATGTCTGCAGGCGTGGTGTGGTGTGGCACCAGGAATGTGAGCGGTGCATCGCTTGTGAAGCAGAGAAAGGTTGAGGTGCTGCTACTGGGTGAGGCCGTCCTCGGCTGACTGAAGCTGCTGGCATAACGCCTGCAGGAAGCCAGCAAGGCCCAATAATAACGGGGAACCACCACCCTGGCCTGGAGTGCCTCCTGGGCCGATCCAAGGGAGGTAACTGCTCCACAAACTCATGTGGATTGCAAAAGCGGAGTTGTGTCCCTTAATGTCTTTCGCAAGCAAGAGGGAAGGTGCATAGTGTCGCATGTATCCCTTTGTGGTCTGCCTTCCTCCCTGTACACATTCAGAACATCAGAATGGGAAGGCAACATGAGGGGTCCATGCTCATTGGCAAGGGCCACAACAAGAGGCAAATATAAGGCAACTCAGTGCTAGGCTTGCCCAAGGAAGGTATCATTCTGCAAACTGCCGTGGGTTGCCGCAGCAGAGTTGTGTCCCTTGGTGCTGTGGTCATTGGTGAAGGGTTCGGTGAATTCTGTGTCGCATATGTCCCCTAGTGGATGACCTACCTCCTTGAGTACATGGAGGGCACAATCTGCCCAAGGTCCAAGACAGTAGGGGCATGCCGCATGAGGGGTCCATGATTGTGTTATGGGCGCTGTCAATTTTGGGTTGGGGGGAAGGGTGGGAAAGCCCATTTGCTTGCCGTGGGTTGTGCATCCCTTGTTGCTGAACGGTGGTCACCGTTGGGAATGGTTCCTCTGAGTCAGACTTTGTGTGAATAGATGGATAAAGGGATTGACAAGGACGGATCAAACACTGCCCAGAGGCAGGTTGGAGTATTGCCGGGGCACTCTGATGCAATAGTTTGTTTGTTTCTCAAGGAAGCATCACAGCGTTCAGACAAATCCATGTATGCTTCACCACATCTGCTAGGCAGATGCCTGACAGCAACATAGCCCAACACGCTTGTACTCGATAGTACTACTACTGGTCAATGAAGTATGAGTAATGTGTTGACCAACTTTTGTGGGAAGTTTGACATTTGAAGACAGCGTAGTAGGTGGTGTAGGAGAGAACAGAAATGTATAGACCAACACTTGCGGAGAGGTGGTACGGCAGGAACAATGGTTCTGGCTGTGTTGAGTGTGGGGACTGCATGTCCAACGATCAAGTGTGATCATGAAGGCTTATTTTTGTCCCAATCACCCAAACAAGCAAGTTAGTCTTGTGTCTTGTTTGAAAACATGCAACAACAAGATGTCAATGAAAGGACAGAAAGGAAGAAAATGGAAAAAAAAGAAAAAAAGAAAAAAAGCTCAGCAGCTGATGCTACATAGGTAAGGAAACGGAAATGGCTGCCTGAAAAGATGATGATGCAGACTTTGTAAACAAACATGGGAGGTAAATACACTAAAGGAGGCTGTTAACCACAGCTACTTTTAATTCCTCTGCACAGGAAGACAAGTTGTTTGCACAGGACAGGAGTCTGCACCTGTGGGTCTCAGTATGCCATGTATTATGTGTAATTAAAAGGCCTCTGGTGGAGAGGAATGCTATGAAGTTGGCCAGATCAATGCTGGACAGGTTTCTGTGATTTACTGAGTGACTTGCACCAAGAGAGCCATCGATTCCAGTGCAGAGTAAATACCTTGTGTCCCTGGTCAGTGAGACAGGCTGACCAGGTCAGTTGTTTGGTCTGAAGCACCTGAAGCATCTGATGCCGACAGAGATTTTGACTGTAGATCATATACATCATGGACCTCTGGGTTCCTTCAACAGGGCTAACTAGTGACTATCGACCAAGTGATGGCGTAGAGAGGGACTGTGAGCATTTCATCCATTCTGCCACCTTCCTCCAGACTCCTCCACACAAACACACACATACACACACACACCCACACACACACACACAAGCTGAATAAGTAATGGAAACTAGAAGACAGACAGAAATACACTTTTACTTTAATCCTTTCGCTGCCAGGAAAATAAGATTTAAGTGAAATCTATTTGCCAGGGTTTTTTTCACAAAAAACGGGTATAAATTTTCAAAAAATTCTGTGCTCTTTGTTATTGGAGAAAGACCCATAAAAGTATATATTTTATGAAAGGGAAATGAATAAAGAATACAAAACACATGATGTTTTCCCATTTTATGCATTTTAAGTGACATGCTGTTGTTTTGAAATCAGTGTTTTGTTTTTTGTCACATTTTCAACTTGTTCATTACAAACATTAGTCTGGTAATTTGCACAAAAAATATCATTTTCTGGACAAATGGACATCTGCACACACAAAATCATACTAGAACAACCACAATATACAAAAACTGAAAAAGAAATAGATGCATTGTGACTTCTGCAAGTGATAATATGGATGTGAGGCCACGCCCCCTCAGTCTCCACCCCCCTCCTCTTCACCCCTCTCACACTGTCACTTCATCAGACCGCGTTGGCTGAGTGCCAAGAAAATGCTCATACAGTGCCCTGCTAAAAATTCGTCTGCTAGAGTTGAACAGCCTGCATCACTCACTGATAGTTGTATCTTGGCCACTCTCTTGATTGCTCCCTTTATTTTCTATCAAATCGTCCTATAAATGTTCACCACTGTCTTCTCCTTCGAATTTATGCTCCAATTCTTTCTGAGCATTAGCTAAAGAAAGTAATCTTGGTTGATTTAGTTCGCCACGAGCGCATGTCTTGAGCACGGAGTCAGTCCGACATTTTGTTGAGCGAGCGAGGAGAGGAGCCAGGCAAAGACTGCGGCCAGTAACCCAACCAAAACGTTCAAATAAAGGACTGCCTTATGACGCAGATGGTGTTTCTAGCTATGAATAGAATCCAGAAAGATTCCCCAAGCTAAAGCTACCAGCATTTTTGTCACCAAACTGAATGCAAAGCAGGGAAAAGTCAGAATATTTCGATGACGAGTTATCTCGTCATGCAGGCAGCGAAGCATACATGCTTGCCATGACGAGTTATCTCGTCATGCAGGCAGCCTAGGGGTTAACTACTTTCAGTATAAAGCATATGATTAACATTAACAATACAGGAGGAAGAAATCTACAAAATTGACTTTCATCTTTTTAATATGTCACATACTCAACAGTCAGCACATTCAATAATTCACATACTTTGAACGAGTGATGCGTAATTTCCCAACGTCTGAACCACTTTCTGGTTTTTCCCATTTTTCCGCCAGGTACTTGGGAACCTGCAAACAACAGAGGAATGACACTGCCCATGATATTCAATAAATGAAATTAAAAATCCAAACATCATGCTGAACCATGAGAAATGAAACTTGGTAAGTGGATACCCATTGATTGATCATAAAAAAATAAACATGGATTATTTCTTTGTCAGTACCTCATTTTAAATCAAGGCACGATTTGTAATGTCCTTTCTGGTTATGAAAAGAATGTGACAGTATATGCCAAGAGCATCAACTTTTTTTTCTTTCCATTTTCTGTGCTTTGTAGCTCAGATCTGGATGCTTTCTTTGCCAAAGCACTCAAATATACATTGCACAACTTAGAGAGTATCATGATCACCTGTCTGCTGATGATTTCTATGCTCGTCACCCGGCACATATGTTCACAAGCAAACCTGTGTGAATCCTCTAGATCCTCCTGGTCTGGTTTAAATTCTTTGTCAGTACTTCTCTAACAGACTGAATCTCTCAGGTATTGCCTGCAGCAGCTGTGGTGATAATTTGGTTACCATGCTAAAAGGTCAAAGGACATTATTTTCTGCAAAAGCTTTTCATCCATTTCCTGTTCTGCAGCTTGAAGCACCATTTTCCAGCCTTCATATTCTAATATTGTATGTCCTTCTGATGCCCGATGTGCATTTTTGTATAAGTACTTTTCTTTTTGTGCTTCTCTGTAGAACAAAAAAAAAGCACTCTGACTTACAAAATGCTTTCTCTGATGTCTCAAAAGAATGCCTAAACGTTTTGACTGCTGTTGAACAACTTCATCATCAAAGTATATTTTTTTTAATTCTACAGCATTTTATAGCTATCTCCATGCTATAGGCTTAAATCCTAAAAAAAATTTGCAAACATGTCCATGCGATATAGAAAGTCTGCGGGTTCCAGCAGTCACCGTCTAACTTTGTCTTGATTGAAGCTTCTCTAACTGAAGCTGCAGCCGTTTGTATTAGAAATACTGACAAAAGGCTCTCCAGTCGATTCTTGAACCCTTGATTGGAGATTGTTTCATGTTTGCTCTTTCTTGATGCCATTTCTTCTATATTCTTTTACCATCACCAGGTCCACTTTAACAGATACACAAAACAAAAATGTAAATGTGAAATGATTATACCCAAAACTGTCCACTAGTTAATCATCAGCTGCAAACAAGACCACACTATAAAACTATCTCCCCCATAAAATCACATTCTTGAAATATCTGCTGTTCGAGGATTGGAGAAATAGACAAAACCTTGTTATATTTATAAACATCAGGCTAGCCCCATTACAGCCTCTCAGTCACCTTCAATACGCCAGATCATGTGGCTTCCCTTGGAAAACAATTGTTAAATCATCACAGAACACTCTATATATGTTTAAAACCAGTCTACCCTGTTCATGCGAGTATTTGGGGGGAGGTAGTAGGCGCTTGGTGAGTAAACTTCATTTTCCTGACTATCATCACTTATTTCCACAATACAACAGTGTATTTTGAATGAAAATTCTTCAAATCAGTATTCATTGTATTCTGAAGTAGGGGAACATGACATGTGTAAATGTTAGCCACAAAAACCACAAGAATTTGCGACTTAAAGGCTATTTCCGGCAAAAGGGCATTTTCGGGGTAGGGGAAGCAACTCGACCAGTGTGACTTCCCAAAGGGTCAAATGTTCATCCAAACATACTGAGATATATCTTAAAGGCTCCTGCAGGCCTCTGTATAAAAACAATTTTGGAAAGAGTGATACTGAAGTGATGAAATAAAACAACCGGACAATCTTATGTTGAATCGTCAAAGATTTGATAGTGGGCCAATACAAGCCTTAACTGTGAAAGAATGAATAAAGATATTTCAGTTCTGGATATTATAGATAACAGAAAAGGCCCAATTGAAAAATGAAATATATATAATATGTGGTGGTTTCCTTTATATAAATATGATTTATGAGGGTTTGAAGTTGACCATGTCTTGAATTTCATTGACCTGAGGGCAGTAACTCTTTCGTGTTTCCCAAGTTTTTTTCTTGGGAACATGTAAAAATAAGTTCAGCAAACACCAAAGAACATTTTAAGACTGGTCTACATCATTTCTGGGTTCCTGGGGGGAGTGGGGGTGGGGGTGGGGGTGAGGGGGGGTGCATGGTAACCCCTTGGCCTTGTGGACTGAGGGATGGAGGGACTGAGAAAGAGAGAGATGGAGCATTTAACTATACTATGAACAGCTTTCAACTGGCATAACATTAAGTAGTGACTCAATCGTATCAGGATCGTTCAAAACTGTCACTTCCAAAGCAATAACTTACGTACACCTATATCCAGTCCACAACCAACACTAACTGAACACCAACACCAATCTGGCACTCGAGACATAGCTTGTGACCTACACACATGCATACACACCTGCACTGTATTTCTAAGTTTAGAACTGCAAGTCAAACATCTGCATTAAATATTCAAATGCAAGTCAATTTTGCTGTGTGAATCTGCCATGGCATCTCCCAACACCTCTAACATTTAAAAAAAAAATTTTTTTATTGATATAAATACTGATTTAAGTGTGGGTAACCAAACATGGTACAAAACCAGGTGACAAGATTGTTGCAAGTGCAGTTTGCAAAGTGTGTTTTGACATAAACAATCCCTACTGCAAGGCAAAGAAAAGAATTACCTATATGCACACAAACACATATCATACACACACAAACTTGAAACACAGAGTGGGCTGACCTAAAAGTAAAACAGTAAATTACTGTTTACAAACAACAACAAAAGGAGGAGTTTGTATTATACTCCATGTCTGGTGTTACATATACTTACCATGTCAAACTGTTGCAAACTAAGCCTATCGGTTTGCTCTGCTTGGCCAAATTTCACGCGGCTAACAGTGAAAAGACAAGCAGTCTTGCCCCGGTCCGCTCTCAGCCAATCAAACGCCTCTAAAAGCTATAAGCGCTGAATCATTCCGTGGCCATCGAAGAAAATGCCCCATGAGAACCACGGCAGAGACGCGGGGACGATTGGGCGGGCATTCGAGTTTGACATGGTAAGTATATGTAACACCAAACATGGAGTATAATACAAACTCCTCCTTTTGGTGTCATATACTGTACCATGTCAAACTGATGCAGAATTTAAAGCAAATGGAGGAGGGCAACGCCTAATGGTTCGTATGGGGAGCCCTTGTAACCGAGATGGCAGTGTTAGCCGCGACAAAGGAAATCCCCTTGGAACTGTCAGCCCTGGTCATACGGAAATTCCGGAGGTAGAAGTTGATGAAGGGATTCTCAGATTGCCAGAAGGCTGCCTCCAAGACATGCTGCAGTGGCACTGGGTGCTGGAAAGCAGCCGAAGTAGCTATGGCCCGCACTTTGTGTGCTCTGGGATGAAGACAGCTGATATCCCTGTGTGCATGAGAGTAGGCTCTACGAATGACTTGGGAAACCCAGCGGGAAATGGTACCTGCAGCGATGTCTTTCTTGTAATTCTCATTGAGGGAGATGAGCAGACGCCTCTCAGAAGAACGCCTATGGCGAGACCTATCCCAATAGTATTTGAGACACCTAACAGGGCAGAGATGCCTATCCTCATCATCTTGGGCAAGAATATCAGACAAAGGTCTGACCCTCAGAGAGGGGGAAGGGACCTCAGGGTCTTGGTTCTTAGCCAGAAACTCTGGAAGGAAACGAATAGTGATGGAACCATCTCTGGAAGGCCAGATCTTGTGGCATTCCACTAAGACCATGAATCTCGCTTCTACGACAGCCAGTGGCCAGCAACAGAAGGAAAGTCGTCTTGAGGGTGAGCAAGTCGAAAGGAATAGTCCCCAATGGCTCGAAGGGCTGTTTTCGAATGAAATCCAGCACCAGGAACAAGTCCCACAGGGGCACTCTTCTGGGGTTTCTAGCTTCCTTCAGAGAGGCACCCCTAGCCACCTCTCTGAGCAGGAAATCCGCTTCAAAGGCGGGACCACCTAGCTGTTTGATTGTGGTACAGATGGCAGACCTGTACCCTCGGACAGAACTAGCAGACAGGTTGAGAACCGAGGAGCAGTGAGCCAGAAAGTTGGCCAGCTGCATGCTCGTAGGGTTAGCAGGGGGAATGTCCTGAGCTGTACACCACCGCAACCATTTCTTCCAGCGAAAGTCATGCAAAGTCTCCGTTCCCTCCCTCCTTGCTCTGGTGACTATGGAGAGGAGGTCAGAGGAGGCACCCCCCTGGGTCAGCGCAGCCGACACAGAGGCCGACCGAGGGGTGACTTCAATGGTGATGCTGACAGTTCTGACTGCACAGCAGCCATGCGTGCAGGTGGAGCAGTTGAGGATTGGAATGAGGAATGCCCGAACGAGGCTGCCTCAGCAGATGAGATTTGGTTTCGAGTTCCAGGGGTGGAACATGTGTCAGGGACAGAAGGTCCGGAAACCAGGGCTGGGCTGGCCATTTCGGCGCAATGAGGATCAGCTGCAGGCGTTCGAATTTGTCTTTCCGTATCCCCTTGGACAGAATTGGAAAGGGAGGAAACGCGGAGGCAATCAGACTGCTCCAGTCTAGAGAGAGAGAGCATCCACTGCCCACGCTTCTGGGTCGGCGACCGGAGAGACATAAGTGGGAAGTCTCTTGTTGAACTTTGTGGCAAAAAGGTCCACCATCGGCCAAAACCACTGTTCCCACACCCCCTGAAGTGTGTCCTTGTCCAGGGTCCACTCTGTGCGGATGACACTCTTGGACCTGCTGAGAGCATCTGTCAAGATGTTGGCTTTTCTTGCTAAGTGTCTCGCTGAAAGTGCAATGCCCTTGCTGTGGCACCAACAGAGGAGAGCCTCGGTCCGCAGGGAGAGGTCTGCTGAGTGCGCTCCCCCCCCTTTGTTCACATAACATGCGACCGTCGTATTGTCCGTGAACAAGCGGATGGTCTTGCCAGTGGCCTCCCCCATGAAGTGCAGGAGAGCCCTGCGAACTGCCTCCAGTTCCAGAACATTGATGTGGCATAGGCGCTCCTCTGGGGACCAAGTCCCTGCTGCATGGAGTGAGTCCATGTGGGCTCCCCAGCCCAGGGAGGAGGCATCTGTGAAGAGTGCCACCTGAAGAGTAGGTGGGGCTATGGGCACCCCCTGTGTCCGAAGAGGGGTGATTAACCACTCTGATGTCACCTTGAGGAACCACTCGCCCAGACATATCTGGGTATCCTATGGCTGAGTGCTCTGGGACCAGCGTAACCTCAGTGCCCTCTGGAGAGGGCGCTTGAGAACCCTGTCCTGAGGAATGAGAGGTGCCATGGATTCCATCATGCCCAGGAGGGAAGAAAGTGTCCGCGCTGTTGCTTGGGAGGAACGGCGCAAGTGGCTGAGGAGGCCTGCCAGACGGTCCCAGCGATCTGGCGTCGGAGAGACTATCATGGACCGCATGTCGAATCTCATCCCTAATAAGTCGAAGGACTGACTTGGGGACAGATCGCATTTCTCCTGGTTCATGAGGAAGCCCAGTTGGGAGCAAAGGTCTAGAAGTCTGGCACAGGGCCTGCGACTGGGCCAGGATAAGCCAGTCGTCCAGGTACACACAGAGACGAATGGATTCCGAGCGGACGATGGACACCAATTCCCACACCACCTTGGTAAACAGGAAAGGGGCAAGGGACAGACCAAATGGGAGGGCCGAGAACTGGAACACCTTGTCCCTCCACACGAACCTCAGGTACCGACGGGATGCCGGATGGATGAGGATATGAAAATAAGCATCTTTCAGATCGATAGAGGTAGCCCAATCACCCTGTTGGATGGTCTCCCGAATCTGTGACTGTGTGTCCATCTTGAATTTGATTTTGGGGAGGAATTTGTTGAGGGGGGACAAGTCCAAGACTGGTCTCCACCCTCCCGAGACCTTTGGAATCACGAACAACCGGCCGTAAAAAGCGGGGCCCAGGTCCGAGAGTTGAGATATCGCCCCTATGAGGAGTAGGTGCGATATCTCTTTCTCTAAAATGCTCTCCTGCTCTGTCGAGCTGGGCACATGAGGAGGAGGAGCGTATCTCAGAGGGGGGCGGTCCTCCACCCAAGGCAGCACGTACCCCGACTCTAGCACCGATACAATCCCGTCGTTGAGTCCCAGAGCACACCACTGGTGTGCATACCGGGACAAGTTTCCTACTTGGAGGGGCTGAATGACTGGCAGTGCTGGGGGTGCTGCCTTCTGGCCTTGGGCATGGCCGGTCGGCTTGGACGTACCTGAGGTGGTTTATTCCTCTGCTGCTGATTCTGCACACGCCGCTTTGACTTAGGTGGTGTGGTATATGGAGGGGCCCTGGTGGCCGGTCTCTTCAATGGCATAGACCCTGGCACCCCTGGGAGGTGTGGGCCAAATATGAGGCCACCTCCCTGTTTGTCTCTGCCCTGTGGCTGACAAAATGGGGCGCATACTGGCCGAAGAGGGAGTCTGCTGTGCTGCGATGGACCGCAGGGCAGCCCTCTCCTCCACAGGAATGTTAGAGAGGCGGAGAACGACATCACGCTGCGCTAGCACAGTATTGAAGTGAAGGCTGGTAGCTGTGTCTACAGCTGCCGTGAGACCAGATGCTACCCTATCGCCAAAAGTGTTTAACCTCTGGTCGGTGAAGAGGCCAGGCGGGACAGAGGAAGGAGACCCCGTGTCCTGATTAACCGGACGCTGTTCCCACAGCTCATTGGCCCTGTGGAGGAATGCGTCGAAGAAGGTATAAGCCGTGGAAACCTCAAGGAGGCAGCGGCGGGCCAATTTGTCCCACTCTGCTAACGTTTTAAAGGATAGGGTAGCTGAAGTGGGGAAGGTGGTGCGCTGTGAGACCAACATCCTGTCCTGCGCGGAGGGCTCTGCTTCCCTGTAGGCAGGGTGGTCCTGTGTGTACCAGGACCACACCCCTCCCTTGGAGGAATCTTTAAGGAACTTTCCCGGGGAAAAAGCGCCCCGGGCAGAGAGGGACTCCCTGCCTGGAGGAGGGATGGAAGCAGCACCCTTGACAGTGCGGCCTGGCTTATTAAGCCATTCCTGCGCCATTTCTGGCACTCTGAGTTGCCTTGTGGTTCTGGAGTTAGAGTCACATGGCGTAAGGAGGGTCAAGGGTAACAAAGTAGCCTGAGGGACTGATTCGGCATATGTGACCCTATTGGGGAGGGTCAGTTCGAGCTTGGCAAAGTCCGAGTTTGGTTCAGGCTGGTCCCTAGGGAGGCGCGGGCTCAATCTGTCCCCCGGGATGTGGGCGAATAGTGTTCATCCGCTTGTTCGTCCTCATCCGAAGACAGGGGCTCCCACTCTTGTTCGCAGTCCATCCCCTGCTGGGTGCCATCCCAAGTGGATGTACCCACTGGGGTGTCCTGTGGGCTGTGGTCAGCCCAGCGGGATGAGCTGGGACGATCCTGAGCCGGGACCATGGCCACAGCTGTTATGTCCTTGACGCCTGAAGCGGGTGGGGAGCGTGTGGACCGTAGGTCCAACCATGCTTGGGATGGTGGGTGCCACACCTTCTCAGAGAGGGCGTCCCTGGATGCAAGAAGGACCCACGAGTGCTGTGAGGGGACAAACACCCACTCATCTCCCTGTAGGACTGAGGGCTTGGTAGGTGGGAACTGCAGGCTCCCCCGGGCTGAGCAGGGCCCCTCAGCAACCGTTGGTCCTGACAAGGAGGCCGTTGTGACCGTGGAGGTCACCTGTGGGTTGACAGAGGACCGATTTGTGGACAGAGTGGCAATATTGGTCGAGGAGCTCGACCTGACCGACAAGAAGTCGATCCCACTTGTCGGGGCTGTGTGTGTCACCCTGTGAGATGTGCTGGGTTGGGTCCGGTGGGGAGCGGACAAGGGGTTGGCCCCTGGTACTCCCGGCAACCCAGCGTGCACCATAGGTGCGCCACAGAACGGGTAGAATGGGGGTAACCACCCGTGGGCACCAGCCATACTGTGACCCGAACCCCAAGGGTCACTGGCGCCTTGACCTCCATGAAGGGAAAACCTGGCCAAGTCAGAGGGAGGTCAGGTCCGACTTGGATGTCAGTCCCGCCCGAAGATGAGCAGGCTGACTGCCCGGAACCGCCTGACACGCGCGGGCCTCCCCCAGCCGGGGAGACTGGCCGGATAGCGGGAAGACCTGCAGAAGGGAGGAGGGGGAACAACAATGGGGCCCGTGAGGGCCGTCTCCGAGTGGGGACCCGGGTAACGGCCGGGCGCGGCCTCACCTTGGGAGTTCGCGCCTAGCTGCAAGTCCCCACTGACAAGAGAGGACTTGCCACTCCCCCTTCTCCCTGCCTCGCACTGGGACACCTCGGGAGGCGACGCTCGTACCTCTTTCCCCCCGGTCCCCTTCATGACCGTTTTACTGGTACGAATGTCGCTTCCGTGATCAGCGTCTAAAGAGAGTCTCTTGCTGAGTTTCAGTCCCAGCATCATGATCCCTGCCTTCGTGGTATGGCATACGAGGCATGGAACCCGCGCTTAGGCACCCAGTGAAAATCCAACCCCCAACAGAGAAAGGAAAGACAGGATCGACTTAGAGGTAGAGAAAAATGAACGAATCGAGGGGGCCGAGTCAAATCGAGTACACAGAATATAACAATACAATACAGACAAGCCGCATGCAGCAAAATAAATGAAATGAAATGAAATTATGGTGCTTAGAGCCTTGCCGACCACTAAGGCCATCTCAAGGCTATCGCCGCGTCAATAACTACTACAAGGATAAAAAAACAACCAATTAAAACGAGTCACCACTTCAAACTTTCCACTCCAAAGTTAAAAAAACTTCCATAGTTTAAAACCTTCAAATCTGGTTAAAAATGTTCACTTCTTTTAAGAAGTCCATCAGCGCCCACGGAGGGACATCATGAAACAAAGTCTTCAAAGAAACCGCCGTGTAATGTCATGCAGCAAAATAAGGCCAAATGAATACGCTTAATAGCCAAAAAAAGCATAAGACAAGACAGAGCGTAAACCTGACAAGATGGCGTAAAGAGCCTTGGCCAAAGGAAATGATTCAGCGCTTATAGCTTTTAGAGGCGTTTGATTGGCTGAGAGCGGACCGGGGCAAGACTGCTCGTCTTTTCACTGTTAGCCGTGTGAAATCTGGCCAAGCAGAGCAAACCGATAGGCCTAGTTTGCATCAGTTTGACATGGTACAGTATATGACACCAAAAACAATTTAATATTCACAGTGGTCATTCCACCGACTGTCAAGTGAACGCCACCCACAAGGCAGATTTTTTTGGGCATTCAAAGCAAAAGCATCATGAAGATGGAGCTCGCTGAAGGAGCCAGTTTTACCAGTTACAGTAAATTTTATACTGCTTTCAAGGCAGTTCAAAGCTTCAGTCCCTGGTTGTTCTGGAGCCCTAATCCAGTCCCTTACCCTAAGCCACTGGACCAACTATTAGAGGCTAGTGGAGATAAAATCAAATGACCTTTCATCACTTTGGCAGCCACCATCTTGCCTAATCATCTGTAGTGGAATTTAGTTGGCCCCCAACCACTCTGACAGCCCATTCCATCAGTAATATGGTACACCAGTGAGTTACAAGACAATAGAAGAGAAGACAGAGGGCAATATTCTTTTATAAAATCGGGTGTCAAAGTTGCTCTCGTCAGGAGCTACATGAAGCTGCTTTGTGTTGATCTGGGATCAATGCCAAGCTACTTCATAAAAGAAGTAAGGTAATCCAAACTGCCCCCTGGAAAACGACAAAATCAGAGAATGTCGTGGCGTTTTATAGCATACTGATTGATGACAAATTATCACTTGATGACTGTAAACTGTTGGAGAATCATCTAGATTTGTGGCATATGCGATCAAAACGCACTTCTCCTGACTTGGTTGAATAGACATTCGGTCTACAGGCTCATCTAACCATCAGAGGAATAAGCATCCAGGCTGTAGTCTCAGCCGACCGTCAGCTGAATAGCAACATTCTTTATTTTTTGTCTTATTCATACTCCTTTGGCTTTGACTCAGTCTGAGTATTCCAAACAATTCGGGCAAAATGTATTAATGGGGGAAGGGGGTGTCAATGTTTTGGTAATGTTCTATTTTAGTGTCCTAAATTCTGGGACCTACTTAAACGAAGAATTTCCTGTGATTTGCAATGAAGGCATATGAGAAATGACATGTTACTTGTAAACAACCCTTCTAATCAAGAATCAAGCATGACACAACTTGATATGACCCATAACACGAACCTGAACCAACACTTGTCTAAAGTCTCAAGTCGCCATGCTTTTTGTTTACCTTTTCATAATTTGCAGGCCAAATACAGGAAGAGCAAGATGGCAGCACGCTAGTTGAGCCACTGAATCGGCATCAACATTGAGTAAAATAACCCTCAAATCAGTCTTAAACTACTGAAAATTGGGAAAAAACAAAACAAAAAAACAAAAACAAACCCTACTGAAAATTGGTAACAACATTTATTAATAGTAATATCATTTCATCTATGCATGAATAAGCTCTTGAAGAAGAAACAACTCCATAAGAAAGCCAAAAAGACAAACAACTGGGCCAACTACAATCTCACTCAGAAAGAATGCCATGACAAGTGCACAAAGCTGAGTGGAACTACATCAACACCACCATCAATGAAGGCCTACAAACACCACCAATCCATTCTGGTCTTCTGGTGATACATAAAGAGTCAAAGGCAGGACAACATCAGTGTTGCACCACTAAAAAAGAACAGAAATTTGATCAGTGACACAAAGGAGAAAGTGAAGATCTTGCTTCAACAGTTCCAGAGTGTCTTCAGCAAAGAAGTGGATGGTGCACCACTACTCCCCATGGACAAACCACAACATCCAGACATACGAGACATCACAGCGGACACCTAAGGTGTGCTCAAGCTGTTGAAGAACATCAATCCAGCCAAAGCCTCTAGGCCTGACCTACTCAACACAGTAATGAAGAACTGCGTAGGTCTAAGCAATTGCACCAATGTTGAGAGACATTTATCAAAGCTCATTGGACACTTGTCAACTCCCCCAGGACTGGTGCACAGAAAACACCTCCTGTGCTTTCAAGAAAGGTGACCAACATCTAGCCCAAAACTACCATCCCATTTCCTCCACACCTGACACCTGTCTGCAACCACCTGCACCAGTACTTCTACCAGCACAAAGTCCTGTCAGACCGAAACCATGGCTTCAAAGCAGGTTTCTCTTGTGAAACGCAACTACTAGCCACCATCCATGACCTCACAGTCCTACAACAATGGAGCACAGGTATACCACACCATCCTTGACTTCAGAAAGGTGTCTGACACTGTCCCTCACCAGAAGCTACTCTCCAAACTCTCCCACTATGGCATCAAAGGAACAACTCATTGATGGATTTAAAACTTCCGGACAAACAGGACTATGAGAGTGGTTCTTGAAGGTGAGACCTCCAAAGAAATCAGGGTGGAATCAGGAGTCCCCTGGGGTACTGTCCTAGGAACCCTGCTCTTCCTGTGCCACAAAAATGACCCACTGGTGACAGCCAAATCCAAAGTTCAGCTGTTTGCAGACAACTGTCCATGGTAATGGGAAATCAGGAACTTTCGAGACCACAACACACTACAAGAAGATCTTAAGCACCTAGAAGTCTGGGTTGACACCTGGGGAATGAAGTTCAACACAAAGAAGTGCTATGTTCCCATCATGAAGAAGACAAACCTCTATGTACCGCCTAAACAACAAAAATGTACAGGAAGTGGACAAAAACCCATACTTAGGCATCCTAATATCCGACGACCTCAAATGGCACGACCATGTTGCACTCACCACCAAGAAAGCCAACGTCACCTTTGATGCCAAAGAATCTCTGTCTCATGCACTGCAAAATAACAGCATAATCACCCTCATCTGATCCATCATGGAATATGGAGCATTTATATGGGACCCATATACCATCAAGACAACACTGACAGACTAGAATGTGTCCAACATTGTGCTGCCCATTTCATAACAGGAGATTACCGCTCAAGGAGAGGGGCAGAATGACGACCATGCTGCAGGGCCTCCAGCTCCAGAGCCTCCAAGACAGACGTTGAGGCCTCAGTCTGACCTTCAGTCAAGTGGTTGAGGGGTCGGTGGCAGCACTGCCACCAAAATGATGAGTTGGTTGAATATACTTACCGTGCTTGGGGTGAGTCCTGTCAGTGTCTTCAGTGTCGGCAGATCCATGGGGGTGCTGTTGTTTGGGGGACGTAGTGGTGGTCTTCACTCTGGGAGGGACGCTCACTCAGTCTGGCTCCACAACTAAGCCATTATTGTTGTTAGTAGGGGGCTTAGTAGGTGGTGGGCCAAGTACGTTAAATCTGAGCAGACACCACTGAACACCACCGAAGTGACTCAGCAGCAGTGCAGGGTCTCCTCTGGTGTGTGGCCTCCTGGTGACCTAACATCGATGGTTCCCTGCGGACTGCCGATGCTGGAACTGTGACGGACAAACCCAGGTGTGGCCATGTATGGAGGAATCTAAATGAGCGGTGTGGGAGTAATGCCACTGAAACGGAGCAGATGATGGGGCAGCAAAAAAAAAATATATAGATACATATATATAGATATATATATATACTTACCATGTCAAACTGATGCAAGCCAGGCCTATCTGTTTGCTCTTCTTGGCCAAACATTTTCGCAGCAACTCAGTGATAAGACATCTCGCCATTAGACCACCATCTGCTAGCCAATGAAATGCCATTTCCTCTAAGAGGTAAACAATCATTCCAATGGCCAGCAAAGAAACACCCCACATGAAGCATGGCAAGAACTGCGGGGACAGATGGTCGGGATTTGAGTTTGACACGGTAAGTATATTTAACCAAACTGGGAGTATAAAACAAACTCCTCATTTTGGTGTCATACACTGTACCATGTCAAACTGATGCAGAATTCAAAGCAAATGGAAGAAGGGCATTGCCTTCTGGTTCACATGGGCACCCTTGTAACCATGACAGCTGAGTTAGCCACGACAAAGGAAACTCCTAAGAACCATATGCTTCCCAACAATGCAGGGCGGGATCAGGAAGTAAGGAAAAGCATAAGCAGTCAGCTTGCTCCAGTCCAAAGAAAAAAACAATTCGCTGCCCAAGCTTCAGTGTCTGAAACCAGTGGTATAGAAATCAGGGGTCTTCAACAGACCTGTGGTAAAGAGAACCACCCTCTGTGGAGACCCTAAACACCACACCCCTTGCAGGGTGTCCTTGTGTAGGGTCCACCAAGTGGAGGACACTCCTGAAACTGCTGCGAGCGCCTGCTGAGGTTGGTACTACCCCTACATGTCTTGCTGAAAGCTCAATGCCTTGTAGCACCAGCCAAGGAGAGCCTTGGACCACCCCGTGAGGATATCAAAGCACCCCCCACCTCCTCCCACACCCCCTTTTTTGTGTCCACACATACACAACAGTAGTGTTGTCTGTGAACATGTGGATATTCTTGATGGATTCCTCCCCTGCTGCAAGTTCCAGAAGAGTGAAGTTTCAATTGACTCCCATGATGACCAAATCACAGCTGGAGGGAGTGAGCCCTCGTGAGGATGCCACTTAAGTATGGGGGCTTTGGGACCCCCTGAGCCAGAAGGGGGGGGCAGGGGGGGGGGGTAGATAAGCTATTGCTGATGTATTTCCAGGAACCAATCTCCCAGATGTGCATGACCCTGGGCTACACCCTCTGAGACCAGCCTTGTCTCTGTGCACCGTGAACTGAAGACTGAAACCCCTGACCGACCGTTATGGACCATATGGCAGATGTGATCCCTAGGAAGTTAGAGGACTGACTAAGGGAGAGTGCTTAATTTCCCCCTTTTTGCGACAATCCCTGTTGTGTGCAAAGCTCCAGAAATCTGGATGTGTGAATTGTACACAGGGCCTGCAACTGTGCCAGGTGGAGTCGGTTGTGTAGGGGGGGTGGGAGGGGGGGGCAATGGAATGACCAAAGGGGAGGGCAGAGAACTGGATTACCCTGCCCCTCCACATGAACCTCAGGTACCGATGGGATGCTTGATGAATGAGAATCTGGAAACGCACAACCTGCAGGTTTAAAGCAGTAGCACATCACACTGTTGAATGGTCTCTTAAATGTGTGCCTGTGTGTTCATAAGAATTTGGCCCTGTTGAGGGGGACAAATCCAGGATTGGTCGCCACCTTCTCAGGACCTTTGGAATCACAAGCAGGCTTCTTCAAAACCCAGGACCCAAGTTTGTCGGCTGATGTCATGCCTTCAAGAAGCTGTGTGATATCCCCATCGTCTAATTGCTAGCATGCTTCTCTAACTTGGGCACATAAGAAAGAGGAGTGGGTCTTAGAGGAGGGGGAATCTTCTGCCCAAATAGCATGCACCCTAATTCTAGCCCCAACATAACCCAGTCATCGAGTCCCACCTCATACCCTTGTGAATGGGAGAGAAGCCCTACTTGCTGGGGCTGAGCGACTGGAGGGTCTTCTTCTTCTTCTTCTTCTTCTTCTGCGTTCACTCGTATGCACACGAGTGGGCTTTTACGTGTATGACCGTTTTTACCCCACCATGTAGGCAGCCATACTCCGTTTTCGGGGGTGTGCATGCTGGGTATGTTCTTGTTTCCATAGCCCACCGAACGCTGACATGGATTACAGGATCTTTAACGTGTGTATTTGATCTTCTGCTCGCATATACACACGAAGGGGGTTCAGGCACTAGCAGGTCTGCACATATGTTGACCTGGGAGATCGTAAAAATCTCCACCCTTTACCCACCAGGCGCCGTCACCGTGATTCGAACCCAGGACCCTCAGATTGACAGTCCAACGCTTTAACCACTCGGCTATTGCGCCCGTCACTGGAGGGTCTGAAATGTGTCGGAGTCATCAGGGGTGTAATGAGGCCCCCTCAGAGGGAGTGCTGCTGGATGGGAACTGACTGCGAGGCAGCCCTTTCTTCCCCTGGGTTGATAGAGAGATAGATGACGGCGCCCCTTCTGGCAACAGAGTTGATGTGCGGGCTGGTAGTAGCGTCTGCCTTTGCTGTCAGACGTGCAACCATTCTGTCGCCCAAAGTAGTCAGCCATGGATGGCTGAAGAGACAATGAGGTTCAGGAGAAGACAACTCTGATCCCACACGTGACTGGCCCTGTAGAAGAAAGTGGCAAAGAAGGCGTAACGCCAAGGAAACATGTAGCAGGCACCAACAGGCCTGTTTGTCCCCCTTTGCCAGACGTCATGCAAGAAAGGGTGGCCAAGGTAGGAGAGGGAAAATGTTATGGGAGAAGGCCCCTGTCTCACCCGGAGGGCATCACACCATAGAGACTGTGTGAACAGGAATGTATAAGGACCCAACTGAACCCCTGGAAGAGTTCTTTTCATTTGTCTTGTTGTCTCTGTCTACAGAGGTACTTCCCCAGACGGACACACCCCAGGGACAGACTAGGACTCCCTACTGGGCTGGGGTAGAGAATAATTAGCCCTATCCATGAGGGCTGGTCTAATCAGCCTCCCATCTGTGGAACCTTATGGCAAGAAGTGGTTCTGGGGGTGGCGCTGTGGTGCCAAAGAAGGGTTTATAGTGACAGTGTGGTGTGAAGGGCAGATTCAGAGGGCTGATGGCAGAGTGACCCATGTGGGAAGGGTCAGACCCAGTGCTGCCAGGACCGACCTGGGTTCAGCCTGATCACATGGTGAACATGGACTCGACCTGCCACCCAGGAGAGGGAAGGAAAAATCTTTTGTATTCTCCAACTCCATAACATCAGTCGAAATGGACCTCCCAGTCCATATTGGGCAGGGTCCCCTCACACCTGGACATACCCAAGAGGGGTCTCCAGAATTGGGTGTGCGGCCCTGTGGGAAGAAGAGTGGGCCAATCAAAGTTGCCAGCTGATTATCCCATTCATGCTCGGCAGGGCTAGAGTGCTTGGACAGCAAGTCTAGCAACGTTCACGAGGGCTGTGCCAATCTCAACACTTTGGCCCTCCTGGGATGGTTAGGAAAGGACCCACACATGCGTGGACAGCATGAACACCAATTAATCTCCCCAATGCAGGAATGAGAGGTAAAAAGAAGCTGCATGCTTTACTGACCTTGTCCAGGTGACTCAGAAGCGGTCAGTCCCTAGAGGGAAGTGCTAGAGACCCCAGACACCATGTTAGGGGACCCCAAGGGAAAGGGTCCCTAAGGGGGAGGTGCAGGTGACCATGGAGACTGCCCTGAACAAGAGTGGGTGTTCACAGCCAAACCCTTTGGTGCGCAGCGCCTGGTAAGAGGTGCGTGGCACAGTCCAAGAGGAAGAGGATGAGGGCAGGCCTTGTAGCAGCCAAGCATGCACCTTAGATGCATCTGCGTCAGGTTTGAAAAGGAGAAATCACCTGTGGAGGGCAACTGACCCTGTGAGACCCTCCCCAAGGGTTCCTGGTACCGGGACCTCCAACGAGGGAGAAGGTGGCCCTGTATGAGTAAGGTTCCGTCCAAATTAGTTGTTGGGCCCGTGGGCCAACCAAGAAGTGGATAGGCCGGAGCCACCTGACGCACATGTGCACTCTCGCCTGATGCACAGGCAAGGGTCCCACTTGTAATATTCCCTCCCATGGTGGTACAGGTTCCCATAGAAAAGGAAGCACTGGCAGCAACTTGGGCATCAGAAAAATTGGAGGAATACATCCTGGGTCTTCATTATACCATCGAAACAGACCACAAATCACTGGTTCCCCTTCTCAACACCATGGAAATTGCCCAAATGCCTCAGACTTGTGCGCTACAATGACACTGTGAAACACGTCGAAGGAAAGCTCAAACCACAGAAGATATGCTGTCTCAAGCACCTGTATCTCATCCAGACACAGCTGACATCAGCTTTCTAATGGATACAACACTTTATGCTGAAATGCCACCAGCATCTAACCAGAAGATTCATGAAATCAAAGAGGCCCAGCAGTCTGACACAGGACAGCAGAAGTGATAAACTACTGCAAATCTGAATGACCTGCCTGACTTACCACTTCACAAACAATACTGGGAGAATGGACACAACTTCACACAAATCGACAACGTACTGTTATATGACAAGTCAACAGAATTGTAGTTCCCACAGATTTATGTCTCGACATACTTGATAAACTCCATGAAGGACACCAGGGCATCACCAAAACAAAGGCCCTTGCATCAACTTCTGTTTGGTGGCCTCACACCTCCAGTGAGATTGCGACCACGGTGAACAAGTGTGCCACATGCGCAATCCATAGACCAGAGCACAGAGAACCTCCATCAAGTCTTCCAGACAGACCATGGTCACGTCTTGCTATGGACCTCTTTGAACTGAAAGGGAAGATGTACCTAATAATCATTGACTACTTTTCGCGCTGGATTGAACTGCGTCTGCTGGACCATCTGAACTGTGGAAATACCATCACACAAATCAGAAGCGTGTTTGCTACTCATGGCATCCCAGTCATGGTAGTTTCAGACAACGGCCCTCAGTTTGTCAGCGGTGAAAAACCTTCACTCAAGAGTATGGTTTTATTCATCATCATCACCAAAGTACCCTTGTAGTAATGGAGAAGCAGAAAGAGCAGTCCAAACAATCAAGAAAATTCTCAAAAAAACAACTGACCCATACAATGTGCTTCTTCTCTACCGTGCGACACTGTTGAACAACGGTTATTCACCAGCAGAACTCCGTTTGAGCCAAAAACTGAAGACCTAAATTCCTTACCTTCCCACCACTCTGTCTCTGAGTATTCCTGATCTTCCAGATTTACAACAAAAGGAGTCAAACCAAAAACAAAAGCAACAACTATAACAGAAGCCATGCAGCAAAATAAACTCCACCTCTCCAGAATGGTGATACATCAAAGACTTGAACAGAACTGGTATTGTCATTGACAAGCATCACACCCTTGTTCATTCATCATCAAAACTGACAATATCACGACAAAAAAGACCACACTTTATCCCCACCAATGGAGAGTACTTACCCACTAACACCACCATGACAACAACAGCACAAGGATACAGACCGCAGTCAAAACCTTGTGGACATCCCAATAGTACAGCTGCTGTTCCACAACATACAGATGTACAATATCCACCTCCATATGATTCTGCACCTATCTAGTCCCCAAAAGAACTTAACAAAAAGACTTCACAACACTTTACTTTGTTTTAACTACAGTTCACTTTAAGAATGATTTGAGTTTACATTCCCAGTGAAAATGACATAAATCAAATCAACACTGATAAACACTCTTTTCCTTTGAACATTGGACATCAATGCTCTTTCCAGTTACTTTCGTTTTTTGTTATATAGCATGCACATGAATATACTACATCAGTACATGTACAGGGAATTAAAAGTTTACAGTTTGTTGTCTTGTCTAATGTATGGCATGCATACACCTTAATAAGACAAGAGATTGAAGGACATTGAACAAACTATTGCTCAACCAATCTTCATTCCATGCAACGGCTATCAACAGAACTGCATCTCCAAACATGCACCAATAACAAGGGACACAAACTATAATATTTTCAGAAGTTTCACTTTCTATGTATGGACATCACATACAGTTATACTGTTCAGTAAATACCTTTTGTATGAAGTACCTATACCAACAACACAGCTGAAATGGGGTGAATAAGAAAAAAGACAAGGACATTTTCAGATGGCTAATGAAACATCACTTTTTTTCTTTTTCTTTTTTCTTTTTTTTTTGTAGTGCTGGTCTTGATATGACCTGATTTTAAATGCATGTTTTGTTGTGGGGAAGCCGTTTGCCATGTGTGTGTGGCGGGGTGCTAGTGAGTGTCCGTGCATTCATGGGTGTGCATGTGCCTGAGTGTGTATTGCTGGGATGCGTTTTCTGGAGAGCATCATGGGTGCGTGGGTAGTTTCCAATGTTCAGTTGCATGAGTGTATACATTACTGGCACATGCTTCCGTGTGTGTGTGTGGAGAGGGGGGTATTGATGGGGAGGCGGGGAGTGGTGAATTAAATGTAAAAGCGCTTTGAGCAGTATCTGGAGAAACGTGCTATATAAATGTCCATTATTATCAATATCAGTTATCATTATTGTTCTGTAATGTTGTTCTATTAATAGTTCTAAGAATCACATGACTTATCACATGTCCATCAAAGGGACCCGGATGAAAACAGCAGTTGTCCTGTCGCCATCTTTATGTTAGATCTAATAAAGTTACTTAGAACTCCTCAGTATCGAGTCTGTATTATTGCAGCGTATGAACACACACACACGCTCGCACATGGTGTCAGAAAAGTGGTTAACTTTAGTGACTGTCGAACTGTGAAATTATTGGGGAAATCCTGTGTTTGCAACAGAATAGCGTAGGTAGCAAGTACAGCTATGGCTTTTAAACCACCAAAGTCGTTTCCGTTTCATGAGCCAACAGCATGGCCGGCTTGGAAAGAGAGATTCGGACATTTTAGACTGGCTTCCAAGCTGTCAAAAGAGGAAGGTGAGATACAGGTCAGTAGTCTCCTTTACGCAATGGGTGCAGATGCAGACAGGATATTCAAAACGTTTGATTTGAATGCCGATGATAGGAAAGACTATGAGAAAGTTCTGGAAAAGTTTGATGATCATTTCATTCCCCAAAGAAATATTATTCATGTTCGTGCTCAGTTCCACAAGCGTGACCAAAAGTCAGATGAGTCCATTGAGGAGTATGTCAGAGCACTCTACGAGCTAGCAGAGCATGCAGATTTTCCAGACAAAGAAAACTGCATTCGAGACAGACTTGTACTGGGAGTCCGAGACAAAGAACTCTCACAGAAGTTGCAGCTAGAAGCCACGCTTACTCTGAAGGTAGCAGTGACAACAGCACGTCAACATGAAGCAGTCAAGCTCGAACTTCAGGAGCAGAGAGGGACTACAGCAGCTGCAGCAGACCGTGTATACCACGACAAACATCGCCCTACAAATAGTGGACAACAGAAACACCAGACTCCGCACACTCCACGTGGTGGCAGGAGCCGAGGTCGAGGCAGAGGCAGAGGCACGGGACTGAGAGAGCAGTCACTGTGTCAGTGTCGGCAGTGTGGCGGTACACACACCCAAGGAAGATGCCCTGCGAGAGGAAAGAATGCTGTAAGTGTGGCAAGAAGAATCACTTCATGAAGGTCTGCCGTAGTGTAAGGGAAGTCCGAGAAGAGTCCGAGGATGAGTTCAGCATTGATGCAGCAATAGTGGACGACGATAAGTCGAAACCATGGGTTGTCAAACTCAAGATACGAGGAACCATCGTGCCATTCAAGATTGACACAGGTGCGGACATCACTATCATCAGTGACAGAACATTCCGACAACTGAAGAATAAGCCAAAACTTCGGAAGTCAAAAGTTTCTCTCACATCTCCCGGAGGGAAGCTGGCAGTAGCAGGAGAGTTCCATGCCGTGATAAATGTGAAAACCAAAGCATACAAGTTCAAGGTGATCGTTGTGAAAAACAGTTTGTGTAACAACCTGCTTAGCAGAAAGGCAGCGGTCACAATGGGGCTAGTGTCACTTGCCACCAGAGACATAGATGAGATCTTCGGCATGACAGGTCTCATGAAGACGGAGCCAGTTCACATCCACCTCAAGCCGGGGGCCAAGCCATACAGTGTGCCGGCGGCTAGGAGAGTACCATTTCCACTCCAGGGAAAGGTTAAGGAGGAACTGGATCGTATGAAGAAGGCAGGAATCATCCAGGCGGTCACAGAACCGACAGACTGGTGTGCACCTATGGTGCCGGTAGTAAAGCCAAACGGGAAAGTGAGAGTATGTGTAGACTACAAACAGCTGAACACAGCGGTGAAGAGACCAAGATGCATGCTTCCTAACTTGGATGACATTGCGCCAAAGATGGCTGGGGCTACCATCTTCACCACTCTTGATGCAGCGTCGGGTTTCTTCCAGATCCCGATACAGGACGAGAGCAGGCTACTGACAACTTTCATCACTCCTTATGGGAGATACTGTTACACACGTGTGCCTATGGGTATCTCTCTCGGTCCAGAGTGTTTCCAGACAAAGATGAAGGAAGCCCTGGAAGGTCTTGAGGGCCCTGAGGCAATCATGGACGACACAATTATCTATGGAAAGACACTAGAGGAGCATGACATTGGCTTGAAGGCGGTGTTGGACAGAATTGAACAGTCAGGACTCAAATTGAACAAAGCAAAGTGCCAATTCAGGCAGAAGAAAGTGAAGTATTTTGGGCACGTGGTCAGTCAGGACGGGATCGAGCCCGATCCAGCAAAAGTCAGCGCCATCAAAGACATGCCACCACCTCAAAACCAGGCAGAGCTGAGGACAGTCTGCGGCATGTTCAACTACTTGACAGGATTCGTGAAAAACATGGCAGACACTCTGAAGCCTGTGACTGATCTGCTGAAAAAGGATCGAGTGTTCAGTTGGGGCCCAGCACAACAGAAAGTATTTGATGCTGTGGAAGACCTGATAGGCAATGCAGGAGCCAGAGCGTTCTATGACCCCAAGCTAGAGACTGTAGTCAGTGCAGACAGCAGCAGCTATGGTCTAGGAGCATGTTTGATGCAGAAGCATGGAGACATATTGGTTCCGATTGCGTTCGCGTCAAGAACACTGAGTGAGGCAGAGAAGCGCTATGCGCAAATTGAAAAAGAATGCTTAGCGTCGGTGTGGGCATGCGAGAAATTTGCCAAGTACTTGATTGGCTTGGACAAATTTGAGTTGCAAACGGACCACAAACCATTGGTTCCACTCATGAAGTCGAAAGACATTGACCAAACTCCAATTCGCTGTCAGAGACTGTTGATGAGACTTCTCAGGTTCAACTTTGAAGTTGTGCATGTTCCAGGAAAGAGCATCGTTGTAGCAGACACTCTCAGCAGACAGCCTGTTGCTCATACTGCAGCAGACGAAGAGATGGAGACAGAATCCTACGTGAAGGCGTATGTTGATTCAGTGACGTCATCTTTTCCTGTTACGGACCAGAGACTTGAGAAGCTGAAGTCAGAGACTGTACATGACATAGAGCTACAACAGGTGATGAGCTACGTTTGCAACGGGTGGCCGAAGACAGTTTCCACTCACCTGCAGGCGTACCAGCAAGCACAAGGGGAGTTATCTCTCATTGATGGCTTACTAGTGCATGGAAGGAGGATCGTTGTTCCAGCAAGCCAACGTCAGCACATCCTTGAGAAGCTGCATGAATCTCATCAAGGAATTCACAAGTGCCAGGAGAGAGCACTACTCTGTTTGGTGGCCAGGTCTCCGCCGAGATCTCAAAGACTACATAGACAAGTGCAGAGAGTGCAGAGAAAACAGACCAGCACAATGCAGCGAGCCACTGCGACCTACTGAACTACCTGAGCGTCCATGGCAGAAACTTGGAGCAGACATTCTCACGCATCAGGAGAAAGACTATCTAGTAGTTGTTGATTACTACTCCAGGTGGCTAGAAATAGTCCATCTACACAGCAAAACAGCAGAAACTGTCATAGGGAAATTCCGTGAAAATCGCCAAGAAAATTCTGAGCCAGCGTGAACCAGACATTGCACTGTTGAACTACAGAGCGACGGCACACTCTAGCACTGGAGCCAGTCCTGCCAGAGTGTTGATGGGAAGAGAGCTGAAAACTAAGGTTCCAGTTCTCCCAGAAGTTCTACAACCGGAACCATTGAGGGACGTAGATGTGCGTACAGCAGACTAGAAAACAAAGCGTGCGTACAAACTAAAGTACGACCACAAGCATGGTGCAGTCAGTCTCCCAGTACTTAACACAGGCGACCCAGTATTGATCAAACTGAGCAATGAGAAAAAATGGGAGGCCCAAGGTACTGTTGTCGCAGCAGATCCTGAAAATCGCACTTACCTGGTCAACTCGCCGGCAGGTGTCCTTCGACGCAACCGTAAACACCTGCAGTCGCTGCCTAGGGAATCCAGTGTAGGCGTGCCAGCCAGTGGAAGTCCACCAGCAAGCAATGAAGGTGGGGTTCCAGATCAAAACCCCCCTGCAGTGCCCGCATCATCTCCACAACCTTCACCTCCACCCCAGTCAACTCACTACAGCACCAGATCCAGCAGTAGTTACATCGCAAAGAAACCTTCACGTTTCCGGGAGGAAGAAGCAAGGATCACATCATAAATTTTCTTTTTTTTTAAGCTCTGTGTAGCTAGAGCTTTATTTTTATTGCTAAGCTCAGTGTAGCTGGGAGCTCATGCAATTTATGGCCTTTTTAGGTTTCCTGCTTAGCTCAGTGTAGTTGGAGCTATGCAGTATTCTCTATTAATTTTCAGTTCAGCGCAGTTGCACACAGTTAAGGCTCAGTGTAGTCGAGAGCCAGTTCTATTTGTTTAATTCAGTTGGATTTCATTTCATTCCTTTGGAAGTATTACCAGTGTGGACATCAACTTCTTTCAGTTTGGAGTACAGTGCCAGATTGTTCCCACTACAGGATAAAGCAGTTTTGTTTTGTTCTTTTCTTTCATACATAATTAATGAGTTAAAACTTTCAGTTTATTAAGATGTATGAATGAAGGAACTGGGCATGGAAGTGACTGATTGAAGTCTGGCTGAGTTATATAGACTGTGTGAGTGAATGAAGTATGCATGAATGATGAATGCTTTTGTTTAGGAAGTTTAATTGGAAAATTTTATTTGGTTATAAGTTGAGTTTTTAGTATACCAGTGATATTACAAATTCATGAACAGAATGAGACAAATGAAAAAGAAAAAAAACAATGAACAAGAACTTTTATTTATTTCTTGAAAAAAAAAAAAGGGGGGGGGGGGAAGATGTTCTGTAATGTTGTTCTATTAATAGTTCTAAGAATCACATGACTTATCACATGTCCATCAAAGGGACCCGGATGAAAACAGCAGTTGTCCTGTCGCCATCTTTATGTTAGATCTAATAAAGTTACTTAGAACTCCTCAGTATCGAGTCTGTATTATTGCAGCATATGAACACACACACACGCTCGCACAATTATCATAAAGACCATCTACAAGAAATGTTAAGAAACATTTAATCAGGAGCAGATGAAGTGGTAGTATATTCAATATTGTATTAAATATGATATAGTAGTCTATCGAAACAGTGATATTCTATTGTGATATTGGTAAGGGCAATAAGTCCCCATCAAGAGTAACAGTTAAGGTTTTGGATGTGAAATTAAACTGGTTGTTCTCAATGAACATCTGTTGTCTGTTGTCAGTATGGACAGTAAAAAGAAGATAATAGTACAGATATTACCATTAGTAGACAGTGTAACCCATGTGGGGTGGATTTTTATTCTAATTTTGTACGTTACTTTACTCAATTTTGATAAAGATTCAGTCACTAAACTAATAAAGTAACATGCAACCATCTTCAAGATCTTGTCTTTACCATGTTTGGTCCTACATGTACCATGAAAATGTAACCAATAAGTGCAATGGCATAATGATAATATCCACATTTCTTCCCCTGTATTCTTTCCACTCAGTTTCGTTCCGAAGACGGAAAAAATAAAAATTAGTTAATAGCATTGTAATTATTTCTTCCCCTCTCGAATAACGTGAAGGCCTGACACTGACCGAGTCAGAGGGGGGGAGGGGGAGTGGGAGTATATATTACATTGTTATTAACAAGTTCGCAACTTTTTCCGTCTTCTTAACGGGAAAGTGTAGGGTAAGAATTGTGGATATTGCCCAACTTCATTAAACTTTTTGTCTTTCCTTTTTTTAAGTCGAACTCGTTGATTTAAAATCTTCCCTTCTGGCGATGCACTCACCTTGACAAGCCAAACACCACGACCCGCTGCCGTAACGTCGACGTCTTTGGCTTCGTGTCCCTTTTCAGCAGCAGCTTTTTCTGCCATTTGTTTGGTAAACACGAATACCAAGGCGAAGAACTAAGCCACCAAACTTAATTAATAATTTATTAAAGATGCTTGGACGTGCTAGTTTATTTTCACAGCACCTTAACAACTTCCGGTTCTATGAGTTATTGTTCTTGAAGGCCACCCGTTGTTCGAAACAAGAAGAAAAAATAGTAATTTGCCCTTGATCAAGCCGGAAAGAGAATTCGTGGGACGTCCCGGATTGGTCTCTAAAAGTGAAAGTTGTGAGTTCGTCGATTGCACTTGTGTAAATGCTTCGCAATGGGTCTGGGGAAAACGGGAGGAAAGAAGTTCTGTGTGTGCTGTTCGAATTTCAAAGGGAAAAAGGTGACATCGCAACGAATACCAGCCACGAACCGATTGCAAAAATCTTGACGAGCTCAGAATCACTTCGGACCGCAACCTGGCGATGATATTCCTTCACTTTTTACGAACAAGGTTTTCAAAACAAGCACAGTATGTGACATTTTGAATCGAATATTCATTTTTTATGTTTCAAAATATACTTGTTCCAATTCAACAACCAAGCCTAAGAATGTGTTGGGTGTGGTCTGATTTCTCAAAGAGTGATGACTATACTGTCTTCATTTCTCACACACTTATCTGCCTGATGTTTGAATCCAAAAGCACAATTTAAGCTTTAAAAGGGAGAATTACAGTACAACAGCTGGCCGGTCTTTTTTCAACTTCCAGTCACCAATGTTGTATCATTCAACTGGATTTGTGTGTGTGTGTGTGTGTGTGTGTGTGCTTTTTTTGGGTGTGTGTGTGTGGGGGGGGGGGGAGGGTTGCAGGGGGGGGGTCACATTCTTATGTAATATTTATTCAGCACAGATATATGCATCTCTGACATATAGTACAGAACTGACCAGTGTGCCTCTGAAACAAACACTACAAAGCATTTGCACTATACAACATTTGTCAGCACATATTTCGTTTAAGTGGAAATGCTTGCAGTGTTGCACATTTTCAGAAATTGCTATAACAACGATACTGAGACAGTGAGAGTCTTGCTACTTCCATAGGCAATCTGAATGTTCACACACGCACACACACACACACACACACACACACACACACACACACACACACAGGCCTTGATCACATTTGGAAAAACCAATTCACATTCAGCGTACATAGACTGAAATATGTCGAAAATAAAAAATTAGAAAATGAATATATCAAATACTGGAAAGATAAAAGAGAAAAAACATTAAAGCTGAAATTTTACAATACAATTGTAGCAGAGTACAAAACTGAAACCTATCTTTTAAATATATCAGACACAAAACACAGACAAACTTTAACAAAACTGAGAATAAGCGCGCATGACCTAAAGATTGAGAAAGGTAGATATTTGAATATTCCACAAGAAGACAGATTGTGCAACAAGTGTAACACACTGGAAGACGAAATCCATCTTCTTGATCATTGTATTAGATATAAAACCTTAGGCAACAATTTTAAAAAGATATTCGTTCGTTCGCTTATTTATTTATAGTCGGTTTATCTAAGATGATGATATTAGACTGAAAATAAGTGATATCATTATTATTATTTGGATTATTATCATTTCTACCATAATGATGATTGTTATTATTAATTAGAAATCAACATTTCTGTATATTCGAATGAAAATGGGGAGGGGACTAAGAAAGGAAGAGAGAGAGAGAGAACAGAATGTGGAAAAGATAAAGTACAAAAATCTAAAATGGAGAGGGTGAGTGTCAGTGATTGGAGAAAGAAAAAAAAAACCCATAATACTGGAAGGGTGTGTGTGAGATGCGGGATGGGAGAAGCAGGATTAGGACCAAAAAAAAAGATCAATAATCATATATTGTATGCACTACTTCTGTATATTATTATTTGAAAAGAGGTTCATGTGGGGACCTACAATAAACAACCAACTGGACTATTAACACATAACTAGCTAACTTTAATAAAAAACAGTTTGAAATATATAACTTTTTCCAAAAAATGTTAACATTTGAAATGGGTAACATGTGTTCTGTAATTTCTGGAGGCAAAAAAGGTTTCATTACTAAACAGCGGGTTAAAACGTGCTCTACCGATAAACGTTCCTTTCAAATGCATTCAATATTTTCACAATATTTTGTGTATGGGGCATTTAGTAATAACCTAAATGCCATGCTCTTAACAGCCCTGCCAGTTCTTTTAGCATTTAATAAGGCAGAAGTGTTAACTTCTAAAGACAGAAAGGAATTTTGCTTATTTCTTTCAACAATATTACACATTTCAGATGATGATAAACGATGAGGAAGTTCAATTGCATTTAAAGCATTTTTAGCTCCAAGCTTTGCAAGATGATCTGCACATTCATTGGAGAAAAGCCCACAGTGTGAGGGAATCCAGCACATTTCATTATTAGTTCCTCTCATTTGAATACAATGAATCAAAATCTTATTTTAAAAATGATGTTATAATTAATGTTCGTACAACCCGATTTGATAGACTGCAGAACTGATTTTGAATTGACACAAAATAAAACATTAATTAAGTTTAGGGGCAGATCAATTAAATATGTTAAACTTAATGCCATAAGGATGGCAATTAATTCAGCTGTAAAAAGATATTCAAAATTTGAATAACACAGGAAATATTCCCAGTCAGGTGATGCTAACAGATGATGAATATATACAAACAAGATTAGGTAAATTTGTTTATGAATGCTGCTGCAATTTATTGCATTAACTGATTGATTAATTGTGTGTTTTCCATTCATTCATTCATTTACCATTGCACTTGTGTCATATAAACCTTAAGGTTTCATGACAATAAAATCTATTCTATTCTATTCTATTCACACACACACACAGGTAGATAAGGCATTCTTACTGTTGCAAATTTAAACAACTCACTGGCTTGAGATTCTGCATATGCATAATGCAGTGAATACATCTGACACATTTTGAAGGTTATATGGAGTTTGACAGAAAATGTGTAACCAAAACAAATGTCATAATATTCAAGTTATAGTTATACATTCTTTTTTTTTCACAGCTGTCAGATGTGCAAGTCCAAGAAGACATCACTGCTACTTCTGCATCAGCAGTGGAAACCAGTGCTGCTGACAGTAATTTTTACAAAATTTCACAAATTTGGAAGTAAAAGTATGTAATGATCTGACAGCTTTGCCTTCCCCTTTACACCAGTCTGACACTGATGACACAGTGGAAGATGACTTACGAGGGCCTCGAAGAATGTTTTATCATAAAATGTAGGCTGAAGGGGGGTTACAGTAGTGAGTGTCAATTTGTAGTGAGTGTATGTGTGTGTTAGTTAAGATTCAGAAGGATCATTAGTATTGACAAATTGTGTAACACAGTCAGATTATCATCTGTGTATGAAGAGGTTTTTTTAAAGCTTTCTTCTTGGGAATAGTGGAGTTGAATGCTCCTGATATTTTTTTCTTACTGATGTGAACAAATATTACAACTGTTTATATACTGTTTATATTTATCTGATATGTGGTGTTTGCGTCGCAGTTGCTGTCGTTGTGATTGCTGCTTGTCTTATTTGCTTGCATGAGCCACGCTCACTTATGATAACACATAAAATCGAATGAATTTGCAGATACTTTTATTCTGCACCTTGCTCTTTCCGGCATTACAAGACAAGTGTCTTTTAAGGTCAAAATTCCCAAACAAAGGAAGATTTCACAACACTACATCACCCTTTCCCTTGGATGGAAAATTAACTCCCAAAAATAACATAAGGTAACGAAACTGACATGAACAGTCAACAACCATTGAAAATTTGGAACCTCACAAGGCAAATAAAAGAACTGTAACTAATAGTCACTGAAACGTTGGAATCTCACAACGGCAAACAAACAAAAAGCAACCAAAAAAAAACTGTCACTGTCTTTTTTTTTTCTCTCCCCCTAAAAAAAAAAAAAAGAAAAGTTCAAACACTATGGGGATCTTTACGTTTATGGTGTTGACTGACGGGTATCCGTATCTCAGTGGACAAAGTCAAGGACAAAATGATCCAGATGCCTTGGTCTGCGCACCTCGCGTCCAGAGCGGCGAAGTGTCAGAGGTTCAGCAAACTGAGAGTGATTGCTCGGAGCAGTGTGTGCCTGAGTGTCCAGCTGTGTGGGTCCACTGTCTATGGGATCAGCCTGGTCTTCCTCACTCTCAGCTGGCGTGGGGTGCCTGGGGGAAGGTTTGAAGAAGCTGCTGTTCCTGGTCACATGCTGAGCAGTCAGCATGCTTCCCTTCTTGCTGATGACAACAAGTGGGGTGGGCTGGTACGGGGTGTCAGCCTCGGTTGGGTGTGAATTCTTCAGGAGTACACGATCGCCGACTGCAATGGGAGAGGGTTTGGTATATGCCTTGTCCACGTACAGCTTCATGCATGCTTTTTGCTGTGCGTCCCTGTTGCGCATGGCACTGTCATCCTGGTGTTCAGCTGGCAGTTCCGGCAGCCTTATCCTGATGGGGCGATGGAACAAGGCCGTGGCTGGGGCCACTCCTGTTGTGCAGTGTGGCGTCATGCGGTAGTCTAGCAGGAAGCAGTGCAGATCCTGATGGAAGTTTGGCAGCGTAAAGCTCTTGACCACTTTCTTCACAGTTCACATGAAGCGTTCAGTCTCTCCATTGGCATGCGGCCACTCAGGTGTGATCTTGCGGTGGTGGATGCCTTGGTGATTGCAGTAAGCTGCGAAGTCATGGAGCCATTGTCTGTTTTCAGCGTGCGCAGCATCCCGAATTCAGCAAAAATCTTGTCCAGTCTGGGGATGACTGTGTTGGCCAACGTGGAGACTATGATGTCAATGACTGGGTAGCGGGAGTACTCGTCCGTGACCACAAGCAAATACTGGCCGTTGGGTAGGTGTCCAAAGTCGCAGGACAGCTCCGTCCATGGGGCTTCAGGCAGTTCGGACATCTGCAGTGGTTCCCGTGCAGTGGTTGGCATGGCGATCTGACATGTCATGCAGTTCTTGACAGTGGCCTTCACAGTGGCTTGCATACAGCAAAACCAAACTTTCTCTCGCAGCAGGGCGACTGTTTTGACTGTTCTTGATGGCCGCTGTGTGCAATGTTGACAGCTTTCTGCTGCAGTGACATAGGAAGGACGATCTGCCGGCCCTTTAGAATGATGCTGGCGTTGTAGGCGAGTGACAGTTCTGAGCAGCACAAGAACAGCGTGTGAAATGTTTTCTCATCAATGTCCGCACTGCGCACATACCACTGGTTGGTGGTGACGGCATGGATGACTGCAGTCAGTGTTGGGTCATGGCTTTTGCGACTTCATCACAGGTCATTGCTTTTGGAATTGATGTGTTCACAATATAGTTCACAGTCTTCTGCGATCAGCACAGATCGGCTGCTGGGGTCTTGGGCGACAGAGTGGCGGCTGAGGTAGTCAGCAGGGTTGTCAGCGCCTGGGTGGTAGCATACAGTCAGTTCATAGGGCTGCAGTCTCAGGACCCAACGCTCGACACGAGTGGACAGCTGTGCTCAAGGGTTGTTGAACATCGTGATGAGTAGCTTGTGGTCAGTGTACACTACGAATGGGGCTCCAAAGATGTAGATGTGGAAGTGTTCACATGCCCAGGTGACGGCCAGCGCTTCTCGTTCAGTCTGTGAGTACCGCTGTTCTGTGGCGGTGAGTGCTTGGCTGGCAAACTCAATGACACGACCCTCTTGTGTCAGGACAGCAGAGACACCAACAGGACTGCCGTCAGTGTAGATCTCCGTCAGTTTCTTGGGGTCAAAGTAGGCGAGCATTATAGCCTTGCTGAGCTCGCACTTGAGTGTGGACAGGGCTTCATCATGTTGTGATGTCCAGGACCATGGAGTTGTCTTCTTTGTCAGCTGGCGCAACTCATGGGTCAGCAGGCTGCAGACTTCTGGTGCACTGGTGGGTGTAGGCAGGTCGATGATGGCTTTCAGTTCGTCCTGACTTGGGGTGATGCCTTCCTCGCCAAACATGTGGCCAAGGAACTCCAGCGACCGCTTGTTGTATACACACTTGTCAGCATGCAGTGTCAGACCCTTCTCATGGAGGCATTGGAACAGTGCACAACGGTTGGCATCATGGTCTTGCTGTGAAGACCCGTAGCAGAGAATGTCGTCACTGATGTTCACAATGCCGCTGATGTTCACAATGCCGCTGAGGCCAGTCAGGACTTGGCGTATGGTCTCCTGGAAGATTTCACTGGCAGAGTTCACCCCAAAGAACAGGCGGCTGTAGTGGAAGAGCCTAACATGCGTGAGGAATGTCGTTATGTACCTGGACTCTTCATTAAGCTCCAGCTGGTTGTAGCCTTGGTTCAGATCTAATTTGGAGAAGACCTTTGCACCAGACAGCATAGTTTTCAGCTCCTCGAGTGTGGGCGTAGCATGTCTTTCGCGCCGTATCGCCTTGCTTGCCGCACGCATGTCAACACAGACGCACACCTTCCCGGGCTGCTTGGGCTTTGGTACAACCACAACTGGTGAAACCCAAGGAGTGGGCCCAGTTGCTCGTTCGATGACACCCAACTCTTTATCATGCTTGAGCTGCTCCTCGATGTCTTGCCAGACATGAAAAGGAACACGTCTGTACTGCTGTGCGACCGGCTGAACCTCACGGTCAATGTGCAGTTCAATTTTCCTGTCATTGAGTCGCCCAAAGCCATAGAATAAGTCTGGGAATTCCTCCATGTATTTTGCTTGTGACTTGATATGACTCACTGTGGTCAGTAGCTTTAATGCTTTGCTCATCTCCCAGCCTAAAATGGGTCTATCCCTGCCTTCAACAACGCATATGGTTGCACTGATGCTGGTGTGTTCATGTGAGAGGACAGTGTCAAATGTTCCGAGCACAGGGATTGGGGACTGACTGCCATAGGCTGTGATCTGTTTGGATGAGTGCTGGAGGAGGGGCGGTGGAACAAGTGTGTTGTAGTCAGCTTGTGACAAAAGATTTACAGATGCACCAGAATCTGATAGGAAGGGAAAGATTTCCCGTTGACAGTGACTGGGAATGTGGGAGGTTGGCAATGGATGCAGCAAAACATATGCAGTGTCAGTGGCTGCGCTGGGCTCGGTTTCTTTACTTGTGTTCCCATGGACTGTGTTGATGTGTGAAGCCGGCTGTGACTGACCAGCAGACTGTTGGTGAGGTGCTTGATTCTGCAGTCGCTGACTGGAGCGACATACTGAGGCAAAATGGTTCATCTTGCCACATGATCGGCACTGCTTGTTGAGCACTGGACAGGCGTTTCTTCCTCCCTCGTGCGGCCAGCTCCCTCCACAGAAGTAGCAGGACTGCCGTAAGAGTTGATGCTGCTTTACGGATGAGTCGTTTTGACCACATCGTACCCGGGGTCCATTGCTGTGTTGAACGCGATGTACCTCGGACTGTGGGCTTTCTGCTGTCATCAGCTGTGCTTGTGTTGTGGTTAGCTGCAGAGTGTGTGCATACGTCAGTAGGTCTGCCAGGCTGAGCTGTGGGTTGGCAAGTCCTTTCTCACGCACCTTTTGTGATTTGCAGCCAGCTATCAGCTGCGATTTGACTTCTGCACTGATGTCATGAAATCCACAAATTGCAGCCAGATGTTTGAGCTCAGAATAGAAATCGTCAGTGTTGTCAGTTTTCTGCTCAGTGTGACAAAACGCATATTTCTGGAACTCCATATTTGCCTCTGGGTTGAAATGGTTGGAAATCGCTGTGCACAGCTTGGCGAAACGTGTCTCATCATCACCAGGTTTGACGTCATCTTCTGAAAACGTATCAACAATGTCGTTTAGATCTGCGCCACCAAAAGTTAGAAGCATTGCCTTCTGCTGCATGTCGTCTGTGATCTTGTAAGCAGTGAAGTAAGTTTGCAGTCGCGTAACCCACTTGCGCCAATGGCCGCCAGGCCGTCAACTCGCTCTGATTGGATAGTATTTTTATGCCGCCAACTCGCTCTGATTGGATAGTATTTTTAACTTTGGGAACACCCTTTGGTTGTGGTCGGTGGTCTAAATATAGCATTCCACATGGGCGCAAAGAGTTATGGAATTATTTGTGGTATCGGTTCGTGGTCTCTGCTAATTACGTATACTTTTGTCTTTCTGCGCATCGCGTTGTCTTCATCTCCTCCGGCGTCACGGCATTTTACGCTCGAGAAAACAATTCCGTTGTGAATTTCGATCTGCTTTTCAACTTGTTGAAGCTTCTTTCAAGATGACCATGTTCCATGATAGAGGTAAGTGGATAGTGTTTATAACTCTTGATGATTTGGATTGAAAATTTTTTTATAACTTGATTATTTTAGGTGGTTTTTAACTGCTGTAGGTATTTGGTATTTGTGTCAGCCATTGTTCATCCAGTCACTGTAAAAAATGAAAAATGAGTAAAAAAAAAAGAATTAAAAAAAAAAAGAAATTAAAAAAAAATAATAAATAAAAAAAAAATAAAAAAAAATAAAGCAGTAGCAAATAGGTATATATACATATAAATGATTATCATGTACAAACTGTTCCACATATTTCTGACTTTCTCATTAGAAGAAATAAATTCATATTCTTAGAATTTTTAAATGGCCACATGTATGCTTTTGCTGTTACATCATGACACTTTATAGAAACAAAAAGAAACAAAAGTAACTATAATCATGACACTTTGTAAAAATTAGAAGAAAAAAACCATGCAACTATGCAATTTATACATAAATGATGAATCAGTTATTTTCTGTTTGTCTGATAATATTCAATCAGAAGTTTTTCTGTCTGTATTTCTTTATTCATATTATTGAAAGCCCATTCACACTGCAGCTGTTAACATGCAACACACATTGAACCATACTCAAAGCAGTGATTACAAATCAAACTGAAAAAATCCATGCTTGAAGTGTTTCTTCCTGACCGATTCAGTGATTGATTTAGGGGCATGTTGTGGTTTGATACTTTGGTTTTGTAAGTTTTAGAAAATAGCTCAATAATTATTAAAATGTGTGTAAGATGTGTGCCTACCCCAGAAAATGGGCTATGGCTGCATATTTTGTTGGTTAAAATGTTCTCACATGTAAAAGCCCATCTTATATAAGTGAAGGTGGGAGTTGCAGCCAGCATATGCTAAACAAGAAGAAGAAAATGTGTGACTGTGAGGTCAAAAGAAAAAGAAACATGAGAAAAGGAAATCCAGCTGCAGTAAATATAATTCCAAGCCAGACTACATGCAGTGTAAGGCAGACTGTTATTTTCTTTTACAAGCAAAGTTAGTAGTTTGCATGAGTCATTATGTAATTTCTACACACCAACAAAATCATAGGACAGGAGATTTGTACATGTGCTGAGTGCACCAAGCATATCAGTTTTCCCAAGTATCATATCAGGTGTGAACACTTAGGATGGTGACATACACTGACTTTTTCATTTAATGACATGCATGCAAAACTGTTATGGGAAAAAAAAAGAACACAGGTATACTTTCAGCCAGGTCTGTTTTAACATGTTTTAAAGACACTCACATTCCCCACTTCTCAATAATTCTTTCCTTATCAGATTTTTGTCAATATGATAATATTTTATTTTCTTCCATCTTTGGGTTCACATTTATGTCACATCATCACAAGAAATATTTTTATGAGTGATTCTATACCACATTGGTACAACTGAATTCTGAGATAATGTTCAAGATGGATTGTTCTTTTGATATCACAGGCGACTGTATTTAAACTAAATGAAGACATACATGAAACCACACGTACATACTTAAAAAGAAATCTTTTTGTCAAAAGTAATATGAAACTGTATAATCATGTGTGACTTGGATTACAAAAACAAAAACAAAACAAAACAAAAAACCACCTCAATTTTGTACACAGTAAATACAAAAACTGATTCATTGTGTCAGAGAGATGTCACAATCTGAATCATTAATTTTTTTGCAGATTCCCTTGCAAGGAGGTTAGAGTACCCACAACATTTTGCCAGAGAGCAAAAGTGGTTTGAATCTGCCTTCCCGGTGCCAGGATATATTCCTGATGTTGACCAAGTCCACAATTTGGAAGCATTCAAGGACATCATATGGAACAGGCCTGCAAGGGAACTCATCAATGAGTATGGTATGTTACATTTATGTATCTATCCCAGTAGCTTTGTTAGTTTCTATGTGGACAGTATTTCATGTTGATAAAAAAAAATGTACTGTTTTCAATGAAAATTTGATATGTTGGTTACTTGTTTTGGCCATAAATTACCAAGAAGTCATGTATGTTTACCCTCCACTCCGACTGAATACAGTAGTTTTGGTTCCTCTCTGAATGATGTACATTCATTTCTGTACAGTTGTACTCATTGCTGAAATTCATTTCCTGTGTGTACTCACACACTGGCATGTATTGAATTTCATTATGGGATGTCAACATTCAAGTAACTCTCTCTCTCTCTCTCTCTCTCTCTCTCTCTATATATATATATATATATATATATATATATATATATATATATATATATATATATATATGTGTGTGTGTGTGTGTGTGTAGAAAGAAGTTGTGCAGTACTATGATCTTCACTTTTGGATAAGAATGTGAAACATGGTATTAGGTATGTTTGTTTTTTTTTCTTCTTCTAAGTTCTTTTATAGCGCTCTTGCTGAAGAGTTAAGGTTGACAGACATAGAGGAATGCAGGTCTAACAATTACACAAACTGATATGAAGTTTTATACAAATCCAAAAATGCAAGAAGTTACTATTATTTTTATTAACTTTATCAACATTATGAACATATGATTATGAATATATATAAAAAAAAAAGTTTTAAAGCAGTGTTAAGCATTTTCTTATCAATGCTGATTGTAATTCCCTTGAACCCCATGACTGGTTAGCTTAAAGGAGAAACATCCAGATTATCAGTTACATTTTCTAACCACTGATGCTGTGGGTTTTCCGACAAAGATGTTTTATTTTATTATTCTCACTATAAAGAAATTTGGTCTAAAAAAAACAACAACAAAAAATAAAAATAAAAGCAAAAAACCCCCAACTTAATCTTGTGTGAATGTGTGTGCACAGGGAGCACTGTGGAGGAGATGGCCGTTTTATGAGGTGAAGGCCTTGGAGGATGGCTTTATTCCTCTCAGCTGCAATGGCTGGCAGACAGGGCCAACGAACAAGGCACACCTGCTCTGACGGTATGTGTGGGTGTGTCCACACCGGATAGTCTCCAGCGACTGGCAAGTAGGCACGATGTTACAGTAGAAAGACTGGTTTTGGTGACCAATGTTGGCAGGGTTCCTGGTCAGGGAGTCCAACGGTACAAAACTTTTGTTGGCTCTCCCAAACGACCAGGCAACCACTGGGTATTGGTCACCATGGACCTTACTGACCATCCTGTCATTATGTATTGTGATAGTTTGGGGTGGGAGGTTCCAGAAGACCTTCTGCAGTGGCTGGCTCCATACACAGGTGCCTTTGGAATAGAAAATCTGGATAAACCCAAAGTAATAGTTATGCATCCCCCCAGTCCTTCAGGCCACCAGCACAAATGTACAAAAAAATGCAGGAACTACCCCCTCCAGATCTGCAGCAATGTTTGTGGGGTGATTGCTGGTGTGTGTGCTGTGCTAGCTGCCACTGATGAGCCCTATTTCAGGAAATTAACTGGACCTAAGGCTGATGATGGCATCTTCCTGAAACACCCATCGAGGTACGAACGGTTTCTGAGAAGAGTCCTCATCAGGTGGTTCATGACCAAAGATCTTGATGTGTCCATAATGAAACAACATTTCCCACATGCAGACACTGACACATTAAATGGACTAAATGCAGCAAACAATCAGATACAATGTGACCACACCTACAACAGCAAGGACAGAACCACTGAATATAGTTCCCCACCAGAGAGCCAGACACAAAGTGACCACACCCCCAACAGCGCGGACAGGATCACTGAATATAGTTTCCCACCAGACAGCCAGACACAAAGTGACCACACCTCTAACAGCAAGGACAGAACCACTGAATATAGTTCCCCAAAAGACAGCCAGACACAAAGTGACCACACTTCCAACAGCACGGACAAAACCACTGAATATAGTTCCCCAAAAGACAGCCAGACACAATGTGACCACACCTCCAACAGCAAGGACAGATTAAGACGCAAAAGAAAAACAGAATCCTCATCTCACCAACCAAGCAAGCAACGTTTTCACATTAGAGATGATCAGACAGACACAAACACAATGGATACCCACTCTGGCAGCAGTCAGGCACAAGCCAGCACTGGGGATACAGAACAGAACAAACCAGAAAGCAGCATTTCACAGACCTCACATAACCACACTACATCTAGTTCTGAAAAAAACTCTCACTCAGCTCAGTCTTTCCCCTCTTTGAAAAAGAAATGGAATTGCCTTTACTGTGATAAAAATTATGGCTCAAAGGAAGGCTTGCGCAAACACAAACTAACAAACCACACAGTTGAGTATGCCAAACACAAAAGCAATCAGCCCACAAACTGTGTTTGTCAAGACTGCG
>NC_134905.1:11684713-11719713 GCF_041734735.1 Babylonia areolata | reverse complement strand
CAGGGTCTACACTACACAATACTACATTATATATGTCATTGTATGCACTACACAATGCTACTTCAAGTCATAGCAAGCAAACACAATACTACTGAAAGGCATAAGCATGGTAATAAGATACACACACACGCGCGCACGCGCATGCACACAGACACACAGGCACAATCATGGTATTAATAAACTACATAGGAAAAAAAACCCATAGAAAACGCACACACGCACACACATTCTCTCTCTCTCTCTCTCTCTCTCTCTCTCTCTCTCTCTCTCTCTCTCTCTTACGCACATACAAACACACATACACATGAGCATATACATTGTGTATGTTATCGAATACTAATGTGAATATGAAACAGTTTATTACAGATAGCCAAAAAAGGGGGTAGGGATGCTCATTGCCAAGAAAGCATAATTCAACAAATACAATATAGTATATGAAAACAATAATGCCACAGGAGAGAGATAGAGTGAGAGACTCACAGAGAGAGGAGGGGGGAGGGGGAATAAAACAATAGCTAATGGACAGATAACCTCATATTACATGGAACAGCAGGTCAAACAAAGTAACATGCACTGTAGTCATCAACACACACACACACACACACACACACACATACACACACACACACACACACACACGTTAAATTTGCATTTTTTGTGAAACTGGGGATGGAGCGAACCTTTGAGCTGAATTTATTATGCTAAAGTGCGATTATTCTCTGACAAAAATCTGAGTTAGTGAAAAAAAAAAAAATCCCAGGATTGGAAAAAAACAAAAACAAAAACAAAAAACCCCAACCCCAGTAGTATACACTATGCCAGATTTAAACAAGGGTCTGTTCACAACAAGTGATCCAAAAGCACATAAATGCACACTGATTATGAGGGCAAAAGGCTTTTAGCCTATAGCCAAACATTTCTGTGATTCTGTGAAAACAAACGACAACTGACGGAGGTTTGCACTTGCGGTTTGTTGACTGGTTGCGAAGGCAGAAGGAATTCCCGGGTATGACGTCAAACAAAAATGGCTGCCGAGTGTTAAAAATACTATCCAATCAGAGCGAGTTGGCGGCCTGGCGGCCATTGTTGTCATTCTGTCGCTAGCCGCAAGTCGCCAGTGAACAGCACGACCCTCCGGGACACAGTCAAAAGAAGGGTAAGGTGGGGGTGCGGCCGCCATTTTTTCAAAAGACTGGTGGGTTTATTCAAGTGGAACACAAAAAGTCACTCTTACTTTGTAATCCTCGTCGCTAATGTGGTGTTTGCGTCGCAGTTGCTGTCGTTGTGATTGCTGCTTGTCTTATTTGCTTGCATGAGCCACGCTCGCTTATGATAACACATAAAATCGAATGAATTTGCAGATGCTTTTATTCTGCACCTTGCTTTCCGGCATTACAAGACAAGTGTCTTTTAAGGTAAAAATTCCCAAACAAAGGAAGATTTCACAACACTACATTATATAATGTTGATTTATTTGCAGTATATACATCACTTATATACAAGAAGTAATTTGATTTCAACAGCCAAAGCTTATACCCACAGCTTGCTAATGATATTGATCATATGGTGCATTTAGATAAGACTTCAGAAACTGTAGCTTTGATTTTTCATTTTTTCCAGTCTGGTATCCCAAGACTGCATTGAACTCTGCACAGCCGACCTCAGCCTTCTGAATAGACCCAGTATCAACTGGATTTGCCATAAATGTGACAATACAAACTGTAGTACTCTCAGTTTTCAGAGTTACTCTCTAAACACGTCAAACTACTACCACCCCTTGTCAAACCACAGTATTGACTCATTCAACTCGTCAAACCACTTTAGTCCCCTGAAAACCAGCAGCCCAAGAGGCCGCCAAGGAGACAGGACAGCAAGTGAGTTTTCCAGGAAAACCGACCATAGTCCAAAGTTAGATAGCCCACAGGATGAGTCACAGACCGAGTCCCAAAAGCCATCAGCGAACCAGAGGAAGCAGAGGCACAACGGAGAATGACAGATGTGATGGCACTTCTTTGTTTGAGGCACCCAAGAAGCAGAACCTCCGAATCTTAAACCTTGATTGCCATAGTATAGTCAACAAGAGAGTGGAGCTCATAGTCTTGGTTGATTACATTAAACCAGATGTGATATTTGGATCAGTCATGGCAAAAGACAGGCATAGGGGCAAACGAGGTCTTTCCAGAAGAATATGAACCATATAGGGAGGACAGGGCAACACTAGCCAGAGGCGTGTTTATCATTATACACAAAAGCTTAACCGCATCAGCTGTGCCTGAACTAAAAGGAACTTGTGAGATGGTCTGGGCAAAAATCAAACTTCAACAGAGTAAAGAGTTGCTCGTGTTGGGTGCTTCTACATGCCAGAACGCTCTAGCATTGACTTGATGGAACTGGATTGGACATTAGAGAAGGTTACCAGGAACTCCAAACAGAAGCAGATTCTACTTGCGGGTGACTTTAATTGTCCGGACATCGATTGGAACACAGCTACCGTGAATCCAGGAGCCCCAGATCGCCAGATCCAGCGGGATCTGATAGACTTGATGGCAGCAGCACAACTTACACAGGTACATGATGAGCCCACGCGGGAAAACAATACATTGGACCTTGTCTTCACGACGAATCCATCCCTCCTGAAAAGCTCTGTTTCAGTTCCAGGAATATCAGACCATGAGGCAGTAGTGACAGATTTTGATACCCAGCCACAGTGAGTGATGGACAAACCTAGACACCACTACTTGTACTCTTGAGCAAATTGGGAAAACCTGAATGCAGGGATAGGGCATACCATAGACAGGATCAACAAAATGGACGAAGAAGGAGCCAGCATAGACAACATGTGGACTGACTTCAAGATGTCAATGCTCTCAGCCATGGAAGAAAACGTCCCCTCATACATACAACGGAGAAGCCACTGCTACCCATGGATCAACAAAGCTCAGGAAGAAGAAAAGACTGTATAAACAAGCAAAGAAGACCGGAAAATGGGAGAACTACAGATTTTTCCAAAAATAATGCAGGAGACGGATGAGAGTTATAGAGTGGTAGTACATCAACAACACAGTAAAAGAAGGACTTCGGAATAACAACACGAAGCCTTTCTGGAGCTACGTCAAGTCTAGACGACAAGACAGTACTGGCGTGGCACCACTGAAGAAAGGTACAACCCTCCAGAGTGATGGCGCGACCAAAGCACAGATCTTGTTGGATCAGTTCAAATCCGTCTTCACACCAGATGACGGCACGCCACTTCCCAAGATGAATGGGGCACGCTTTCCAACTTTGGATGAGCTCATCATCAATACAAACGGCGTAGCCAAGCTGCTGAAGAACTTAATCCAGCAAAAGCATGCAGACCGGATGGAATACCAAACAGGATCGCTCCTGCCTTGACCTGCATCTACAGGCGCTCCATACACACGGGCCAGTTACCAGAGGATTGGCTGTCAGCAAACGTCTCAGCAGTCTTCAAGAAGGGAGGCAGAAACAAGGCAGAGAACTTCAGGCCAGTCTCTCAAACTTCAGTGGCCTGTAAACTCCTTGAACACATCATCTGTAGTCACCTTCGAAACCATATGGGGAGGCACAACATACGGACAGACAGGAACCACGGCTTCAGATCCAGCTACTCCTGTGAGATGCAGCTGATTACCACAATGCACGATCTCTTCGAGTCCTACGACGCCAGGAAGCAAACAGATGTGGTGATACTGGACTTAAGTAAAGCCTTTTACAAGGTACCTCATAGCAAGTTACTCCACAAACTCGATCATTAATGAGTACAAGGACCTATTCATGAATGGCTTACCAACTTCCTGACGAAAAGGAGGATGTGAGTAGTCCTGGAGGAAGAGACATCAGGCGAGGTAGCTGTCGACTCTGGTGTCCCCCATGGAACAGTGCTGGGTCCATTACTCTTCTTGTGTCACAATCAATGACCTACCGGAAGCAGTGAAGTCAAAAGTACGACTCTTCGCGGACGACTGCCTACTGTACCGCAACATTGACACCCTTCAGGACCACATCACCCTGCAGGAAGACCTGAGACACCTTGAGGACTGTGCCAAAAGATGGGGGATGCGCTTCAGTGCACAGAAATGTTACATCCTGTCCTCCCGGAGAAAGTCATCCTATTTGTACAGCCTCAGTGGAGTCTTCCTGAAACAGGTTCAGCAAAATCCGTACCTAGGAGTGCTCATCTCAGATGACCTAAAATGGGGACAACATATTGCCAACATCTCTCGAAAAGCCGGATCAACAGTGGGCTTCTACGCTGGAATCTCCGGAATTGCCCAAAGGAGTGTAGGCACCTGGCGTACATCACACTAGTGAGATCCAGACAAGAATATGCAGCAACAGTGTAGTACCCATACTAGCAACAGGACATTGAGAAGTTGGAGAGGGTACAGAGACAGGCAGCACGCTTCATCACGAAGGACTACAGGACCAGAGAACCAGGTTGTGTAAGCTGAATGCTGCGGGATTTGAATCTCCCCCCACTGGCTGATCGTCGCAGACAGGCATGACTAGGCCTGATGTGTAAGATAGCTGGAGATCTCATCCCCGCCATTCACCCCCAAAACTTCCTGACCCCTGTGAGTGCTGGCCACAGACGGATACGACCCCGTAAGTATGAGGACTTCGAAGTCTCCAACATCGTCGAACGCCGCGTGGTCAGAAACACTCGCGGCCTCCAGCTACCTATCAGTAACACAGAACAGTACGCACATTCTGTCTTCGTGCGGACAGTGATGGACTGGAACCATCTGGAGGAGGACATCGTCAGAGCAGGCTCTGCCAGCGCATTTACATCAGCGCTTGGCAGATTACCATCACCTGCCTCCTAAGCATCTAGACAGCAGAAGAGATTTTAACCAGTTTTTAAACCTGTAGATACCTGTTGTGGCTACTCATTGAAACCTGAACCTGTAGGAAAGACTGTTAGGACAAAGTGGTGGCCTTTTAAACTATTTTTGCGCTCTCCCTGATCCATCGCGTTTATAGCCGTTGATTGGCTCCTGCGACGTATGCATCCAGATCCAGATCCAGATTGTTCCGCGACAGTTGAAATTATTTGCACGACGAACAAGTTCAACTTTCGTGCCACTTATCAGTTGCCCGTTCTTTTTTAAGTACTCTTTCGGTTCTCAGTAACTTTCATGGACTCAAGCGCACTTTCAGTTTCAGCGGACAGAGTCGCCATGTTGCGTCCCACTGAGGGCGAAGGGGCTGAACTTTTCACTGACTGCCGGTTTTCTAACGAACAAGGTCTATGGCCGCTCATCCTGTATTAAAGTATCCATCTCTCTCTCATATGTTCGACAAAAGATAAAGCAGCAATGCGTAAAGTTAAATACACACAACTTGCATGTAACACAACACCGTGCAGCAGGCACATTTCCCACACAGACACCCAAGTCCCCTTACTGTACACACAGACACACACACACACACACGCACACACACGCACACACACTCACACACACACACACACACACACACACACACACTTTGTAAAATAGCATGAATATTAAGAAACACAATACCAAAACAAGAAATGCTTCTATAAAATCATTGTAAATTATTATATGGCAGGTTCTGCAAATGCAACATGCGGTAAAAGAAATAGGTTCTTAAGTAATTGGTACAGTAAGATAAAAATTCCTGAATAAGAAACCCTGCCATGAATTAAGCATTATAACTCATAAACATGTCGTCAGCATTGCACTCATGATAGTTAAATTATGGTACAGAACAAACATGAATAAACATCGACTCGTGACTCGCAATAGACAATAACAACATTTGAAAAGATATACTACAAGTACACCAGATTTATTTAAACACACACACGCACGCACGCACGCGCGCGCGCGCACACACACACACACACACACACACACACACACAGAGCACATTTTGCAACAACAACAAAAAGAAGAAGAAAAAAGTGTTATGTTCTAAAGTAATTGGTACCTAAAGAAGGATTCCTGAATAAGAATCTCTGTCACAAACACGTCATTAAGTCATAAACCTCGAATTGCACACATGATAGTTAAATTATGATATGAACAAACATGTAATAAGACATCAGTATTGTAAAGCTCGTGACTCGCAACTGCCAGTTTACAACATTTGAAAAGGTATTTGTAATTCGTTTTATCACAACAGATTTCTCTGGGAAATCCAGGGAGAGCGCGTCGCTACACTACAGCGCCACCCATTTTTTGTATTTTTTTCCTGCATGCAGTTTTTTTGTTTGTTTGTTTTTTTGTGTGTGTTTTTCCTATCGAAGTGGATTTTTCTACAGAATTTTGCCAGGAACATCCCTTTTGTTGCCGTGGGTTCTTTTACGTGCGCTAAGTGCATGCTGCACACGAGGCCTCGGTTTATCGTCTCATCCGAATGACTACCGGTCAGACCACCACTGAAGGTCTAGTGGAGGGGGAGAAAATGTCGGCGGCTCCACGAGACCTTGAATGATGATCTGGACGCTAGTCATTCGGATGACTGAGACGATAAACCGAGGCCCCGTCTACAGCTACACTATATAATTATGTCTATGGCCCGAGCAGACTGTCGATGTGAAAGAAAGAGATTGTGGGATAGTATTTTATCTCTATACAATATCGGAATATAATTTTGGTCCTTTTTTTTTTTTTTTTCAGCTGTGACGAATTTTGATCAAATTAAAAGATGACCGTAACTATATTTTATTTTATTACTTTGTACTTTATAAAATTAAGTTTCCACAATATTACAACAGCAATGAGCATCACTAAATCTTATTTCGGAATCGCCAGAACAACCGTTACTATGGCCGGTTCTATAAACATCATGGCAGTCACAATAGCAACCGAACTATACTTAGCCTGAAAAGTTGAATCGCGACTATGAATAGCGGCCGGCAACCCCAACTTTGGTTTTCTTTTGCATTTTTCTTGACGCCGGCGCACACTGCTGCGACTGCAGGAGTCTTATCTAAACAACCTGTCAGCCGAGTGCGAGTGCGGCGAGCGTGCAACAGCGAACATGACTTCATGAATTCATTTATTCCAACAGCCATTCGCGCGCACAGTCAAAGCACCAGTGCACTCACTCATTGGACTGTGACCCCACCCCCACACCCCCGCCCCCAGCACCGCCTTAAAATTCACCAGCAGGCGAGGGCCTGGGTGCAGACATTTTGCATGCGTGTGGGACTGTTGGCGGAGCAAGAGAAAGCTTTGATGGGTGTGAGCGTGAGTAATTTTTGTAAATTTTTTTTAAATATATCTGATTTCTTGTTTCATGGATTTCATGTATTTTAACTGATGTTAATTTACTTAATTAACTGGCATGATGTATGTTGTGTGCGTATGTGTACGTACGTGCGTCCATGCGTGTGTGTGTGTGTGTGTGTGTGTGTGCATTTTACATACATTTACGATTTATTTGTTGAATTTTTTATTTGTATATATTGTTTTACAATTGTTTGGGGTGTGTTACCGCGCGCGCGCGCGCGCGTGTGTGTGGTTTGTTTTAGCCTATCGTCATCTATTCTGAATTCTTATTATTTTTGACTAGTTTTAATCTCTTTTTGATGGTTCCCATGATCGTTTTATTTTATTTTTTCACATTTAAAAAAAAATTCAAATATCACAAAACAAAAACAAAAAAATAATTCGACAAACGATTAACGTTAACAATTGACAAACATTAACAGTAGCAGGAGAAAGTTATCAAAAGAAAACGACAACAGCTAAAAAATAACTACACCCCCCCCCCCCCCCCCCCCCCCCCAAAATCCACATACACCAAAAACCCAATACAACAGACTAATCATCAGAAACGGGTCCCAGTATGGACTGGATGTACATATCAGTGTAGAACACCAAAGTTTTCTATAAACTAGGGGGGAAAAAACTCCATAGACAGACCAGATCATATTAATTTTTATACACAATTGGAGAGAGAGAAGAAAAACAAGAGAGGCAAGGCCTTCAAGACTCACTTGTGATACACTTAAAAAAGAAAAAAAAACATCTAATCGTTAAAATGTGTTCTGTATTTGTTATTATAAAGCTTCGCGTTAAACAAAAAAGTCCAAACCAGATTCGAATCCCGCGTGTTCGGGTGAGAAGAAACTGCCTTATCCATTACACTATCGTGGCTCCTTAACTGACGTTCTAAAATTTAACATTTGAACATACTTTTTTAAAGGGCGATAAATCATATTATTCTGGTGCATCTTGGGCATTCAAAAAATCTTTAAGGGCAATTAAAAATTCTTTTTAATGGCTATCGCCGCAATCACACTGCAACATTTAGCCGTTTTCTCTAGATCAAGATAGATGTACTAGTTACACCCGCCGGGAATGTAGTACGACACAGTCGATTCAATTTCTCTTTTATGTTCATTCTAGTGTTATAGTTTTAAAGTTGATATGAAAATTGAGTATTTTGTTAAACTAATAACATGTAGAGCCAAGTACAAGTACTTCTAAACGTCGTAAGAAGTGAAAAGGACTTCATTTTGAGAAAAGTCAAGACTTTAAAACTATAAAACTAGAATGAACATAAAAGAGAAATTGAATCGACTGTGTCGTACTACATTCCCGGCGGGTGTAACTAAACTTGTACATCTATCTAGATCTAGAGAAAATGGCTAAATGTTGCAGTGTGATTGCGGGGATAGCCACGTATCCTTTACCGTGGACTTAAAAAGAATTTTTAATTGCCCATATAGATTTTTTGAATGCCCAAGATACACAGGAATGATATGATTTAAACAGCGTTCTCACTGTGAATACCGCAATTGATTTATCGCCCTTTAAAAAAGTATGTTCAAATATTAAATTTTAGAACGTCAGTTAAGGAACCACGATAGTGTAATGGGTAAGACAGTTTCTTCTCACCCGAACACGCAGGGTTCGAATCTGGTTAGGACTTTTTTTCTTTTTCTTTTTTTAACCCGAAGCTTTATAATAACAAATACAGAACACATTTTAACGATTAGATTTTTTTTTTTAAAGTGTATCACAAGTGAGTCTTGAAGGCCTTGCCTCTCTTGTTATTATTATATTTCTTTTTGGCACACATACACCCATGATAATTTTATGTTGATTTTTTTACAATGGGCTTGTGATTGCACAAGTTACTTTCTATGTGGATTAAAAAAGTGATTTTGATTCGATTTTTATCTTATTTGAAAACAAACAAAAGCAAGCTCATTTGAAAACTGGAGAAAATGAAGCATCATGGCCTGGCTTCGCTGACGAAGATCTAGGAAGGGCGTTGTCCACGTCTGATGCAGGCACGCTCATGGCTGACAAGGCCAATGCGGGAAAAGCAGAGTCGGCCGCAGCGGTTGCAAGGGAAAGTCTGGTCTGGGTTCGCGGCTGCAGCGTCGTGGTTCTTCCTCCTTCTGCGTTTGTCCTCAAGGCTGGCCCTGCGGTTGTTTTTGAAGGAGGAGACAGCTTGGTGGATGGTGCGTCGCCAGGTCTCTCGATCAGCGGCTACTGCGGACCACTGGCGATGGTCAATGTGACAGGCACCGAGAGCTTTCTTCAAGGAGTCTTTGTATCTCTTCTTGGGTGCTCCTCTGTCACAGTGGACAGTTCGCCATACAGCGCGATCTTGGGCAGGCGGTGGTCCTCCATCCTGGACACGTGCCCTGCCCAACGTAGCTGGGTCTTTAGCAGCACTGCCTCGATGCTGATAGTCTTTGCCTGCTCCAGGACCTCGACATTTGTGATGTAGTCACTCCAGTGGATGCTGAGGATGGTGCGAAGGCAGCGCTGGTGAAAGCGATCAAGCAGTCGTATGTGGTGCCGGTAGGTGACCCAGGTTTCGGAGCCATACAACAGGGTGGGCAGTACAACAGCTCTGTACACGCTGATCTTTGTGTCTTTCTTCAGGTGTTTGTTGTTCCACACTCTCTTGTACAGCCTGCCAAATGCGCTGTTTGCCTTTGCAAGTCTGTTGTTGATCTCCTTGTCGATCTTGGCGTCAGACGAGATGGTGCAGCCTAGGTAGCTGAACTGGTGGACCGACTTCAGCTCTGTCTCACCGATGTTGATGTGAGGAGCGTGGAATTCTTCCCGTGGGGCAGGCTGGTGGAGAACTTCCGTCTTTTTCAGACTGACTTCTAGGCCGAAGAGCTGTGCAGCCTCTGCGAAGCAGGACGTTATACGCTGCAGGGCCGCTTCTGTATGGGCGACGAGGGCAGCATTGTCGGCAAACAGAAGCTCTCTGATGAGTTGCTCCAGTGTCTTGGTGTGGGCCTGTAGCCGCCTCAGGTTGAATAGGCTGCCATCAGTGCAGTATCTGATGAAGATACCGTCGTCGTCGCCAAGATCTTCAGTGGCCTGTTGGAGCATCATGCTGAAGAAGATCGTGAAGAGGGTCGGCGCGAGGACACAACCTTGTTTCACTCCATTTCCAATTGGGAAGGGCTCCGAAAGGTCGTTGCTGTGTCTGACCTGTCCACGCTGTTCCTCATGTAGTTGGATGACCATGCTGAGGAATTTTGGGGGGCATCCTAGACGTTTCATGATCTCCCACAGACCTTTTCTGCTCACGGTGTCGAAAGCTTTCGTGAGATCGACGAATGTCGCATACAGTCCTTTGTTCTGTTCCCGACATTTTTCTTGTAGCTGTCTGAGAACGAAGACCATGTCAGTGGTGCCTCTGTTGGCTCTAAAGCCACACTGACTCTCTGGGAGATGTTCTTCGGCGATAGTAGGCACCAGCCGATTTAGGAGGACTCTGGCGAGGATCTTGCCTGCGATGGAGAGCAGAGTTATCCCTCTGTAGTTGGAGCAGTCCGACTTTTCTCCCTTGTTTTTATACAGGGTGATGATGACTGCGTCACGGAGGTCCTGTGGTAGTTTGCCTTGCTCCCAGCAGCAGACAAAGAGGTTGTGGAGTTTGGAGTGTAGTGCTGGGCCTCCATTCTTCCACGCCTCCGGCGGAATTCCGTCAACCCCTGCTGCCTTGCCACATTTCAGCTGTTCAATGGCCTTGACAGTCTCTTCTAGGGTTGGTAGCTCGTCCAGTTGTACTTTCACTGGCTGTTGTGGGATGCGGAGAATTGCCGAGTCTTGAACCGTGCGGTTGGCGCTGAAGAGGGCCTGGAAATGTTCCGACCACCTGTTCAGGATCGACGTCTTGTCTGTGAAGAGCGCCTGGCCGTCTGCGCTGCGCAAAGGACTCTGGACCTGGTATGAGGGACCGTACACCGCCTTCAAGGCTTCGTATAAGCCCCGGTAGTCACCAGTGTCTGCACAAAGCTGAGCCCTCTCTGCCAGGTTGGTCCACCACCCATTTTGAATCTCACGAAGCTTGCGCTGGAGGTTGCTGCATATGAGCCGGAAGGTTGCTTTCTTCACCGGACAAGACGGTTGTGCAAGGTGAGCCTGGTGGGCTGATCTCTTCTTCGCCAGCAATTCTTGGATCTCCTGGTTGTTTTCGTCAAACCAGTCCTTGTTCTTTTTCGACGAGAACCCTAGGACTTCTTCAGAGGACTGCAGGATGGCTGATTTCAGCTGTGCCCTTAGTGCTTCTGGAGAGGGGTCTGTGGGGCAACTGGGGTCTTCAAGTTTGTCCTGAAGCTTCGCCTGGAATTCAGCTTTCACTTCAGCTGACTGAAAGTTGCCGACCTGGAATTTCTTCCTAGGAGCTCCTCCTTTCTTTGGTTTGGGCTTGAAGTGGAGCCTGAGCTTGCTGCGGACGAGGCGGTGGTCAGTATGACACTCCGCGCTGGGCATCACTCGGATGTGTAGGACGTCTCGTACGTCTCTCTGGCGCATCAGGATGTAATCAATGAGGTGCCAATGTTTGGACCGAGGATGCATCCACGTTGTCTTCAGGCTGTCCTTCTGCTGGAAAATGGTGTTGGTGATGGTAAACTGCTGCTCTGCACAGAACTCGAGAAGAAGGCGCCCATTGTCGTTGCAATTACCAACGCCATGCTTGCCAAGGACTCCTTTCCAGGCTTCTGAATCTTGGCCAACTCTGGCATTGAAGTCGCCAAGGATGATGACCTTGTCGTCAGCAGGGGTGTTCTGAACGAGGTTGCGCAGATCAGTGTAAAACTTGACCTTTTCTGTGGGGTCTGCTTGGAGGGTTGGAGCGTACACGCTGAACAGAGTGGCATGCTGTTTGTTCCGTAGTGGGAGGCGCATGGACATAATTCGGTCTGAGTGTCCTGTTGGCAGGTTTTCAAGCTTGGAGGCAATGGTGCTCCTGACCATAAAGCCTACGCCATAAAGGCGTCTCTCGGTCTCTGGCTTGCCTGACCAGTAGAGGGTGTACCCAGCGCCGTGTTCCTGGAGGCTGCCTTCCCCTGCAAAGCGGACTTCGCTGACGGCAGCAATGTCAATGTTCAGTCTCTGAAGTTCGTGTGCGACTAGAGCGGAACGCCTTTCTGGGTGGTTGCTGTCTGCAGAGTCACGCATGGTTCGGATGTTCCAGCATGCTACCTTTAGTCCTTTTGCACCTAATTGTGAGGCAGGTGCCGGCCTTTTCTTCTCTATTGTTGTTCGACCGCGTTTGGAGATGCCCGTTGACCGCGGCTAGCCAACTGGGGGGTATGGAGATGAGCATTTGTTTGGACCACCTTTTCTAGGCCCCTCTCCGTGTGGAGCAAGCAGTGCTGTCCCTAGAAAAGGCTGCTTGGTCGTTCAGGGTGCTGCCGAGTGATGCTGTCACCTCCGGGTCAACAATCAGGCGACCAATATCCTGAACCGCCTGCATGCAGGATTGGAACTGCGGCTTCCAGTGACATCTTCCACCTGCCGTTTTCGCCCCTTTCCCATCGCTACAGGGCTTGGAATAGTTGGTGGCGCGGACGTGCGCCAAGATGCGATGCGTGTGGCGTACATGCTTTGCACACATCTCACACCTTAGATGTGAATTTCATCATTCACAATTCACATAGAATTATGTCAGTGTTAGTTGTGCTGTCTCTCTCTCTCTCTCTGAGAAAGATTTTGAAAAAAAAAAAATTACTTATGTATGTAGTTTTGGATGCAGTGTAGTAGACTTCATGTTAATGTGAATATTGTTTCACTGGATGTTCATAATGTGTCCAGAGTCTGATCACTTGCCAGTAGTTTTGACATATTTGCTGGAAGAAACTGATAATATAAAAGAAGAAAAGAATGAATCAGCAAATAATTCTGGAATGTTCATGAAAAATGTATGGAAAGCAGAGAAAGAGGTAGAGTTTATCAGCATATGGAAAAGTAGTGATATTCAGAAGATGCTGCAAACAGCAAGTGACACTCTGGTACATGATTTAAGTAGTGCTGGTAGTTGTATGGCTGCTAAATGTTATTCTGGCAAAGCAAAACGACACTCGGAATGGTTTGATGAAAAGCAAAGAAAAATACCAGAAGAAAATTAAACATTTTTCGAAAATCAAGAGATGCGGGCGATAGAGAATATTATGTTCAAGCAAGGTCATATAAACGTTTGAAAAAAATGAAGAAACGTGATTTTCATATAGATAAGGCCGCTTTCTCAGCTCAAATTCATTAGATCCAAAAATATTTTGGCAAGAAATAAAAAGTATGGGATGTGGAAAAAATAACAAAAAAACAACTTAGCAACAATGTAACGATTGATGAATGGTATGAACATTTTAAGAATGTTCTTGGAAATAATACTGATGAATTCAGTCATGAGCTTCCTGAGTTTGATCGGTTTGAAGAGCCAGAGCACATCTTAAATACAATTATTACAGAAGAGGAAGTGAAACTTGCCATTAAAAAGCTAAAAACAGGCAAAGCAAGGTGTCTTGATGGTGTAAGTGCAGAAATGTCGAAATTAGGTGGGAAGGAAATTATTTCCTTCTTAACAAAACTATTTAATACTATATTTAATAAGGGGGATTACCCACAGGATTGGGCAAAAGCTATTGTTATACCAGTCCATAAAAAAAGGTGACATAGAAGATGCAGATAATTTCAGAGGGGTGTCCCTCCTCAGTATCATATCCAAATGTTACACAACTGTGTTGAATTCAAGGTTGTATTTATGGCTAGAAGATAATAGGCTGATCTCAGAATGTCAAGCTGGTTTTCGAAAATATCACTCTACTATAGACCTTGTTCGTTAGAAGAAGAAAAAAGAGTAATTTGCCCTTGATTAAGCCGGAAACAATTCGTGGGGAGTCTCTAAAAGCGAAAGTTGCGTGTTCGTCGATTGTACTTGTGTAAATGCTTCACAATGGGTATGTGGAAAACGGGAGGAAATAAGTACTGTGTGTGCTGTTCGAACTTCAAAGGAAAAAAGGTGACATCGCAACGAATACCAGCCATGAACTGATTGCACAGAGCGTGGCGAGCTCAGAATCACTTCGTGAACTGAAAAGGACCGCACCCTCAGTGGCGATGATATTCCTTCACTTTTTACGAACAAGGTCTTCAAAACAAGCACGGTGTGTGACATTTTGAATCGAATTTTTTTTTTTTTTTTTTTTTTATGTTTCAAAATATATTTGTTTCAGTTCAACAGCCAAGCCTAAGAATGTTTTGGGTCTGATTTCTCAAAGAGGGATAATTATACTGTCTTCATTTCTCACACACTTACCTGCCTAATGTTTGAATCCAAAAGCACAATTTAAGCTTTAAAAGGGAGAATTACAGTACACCAGCTGGCCGGTCTTTTTCAGCTTCCAGTCACCAATGTTGTATCATTCAACTGGATTTGTGTGTGTGTGTTTGTTTGTTTGTTTCTTTTTTGGTCACATTATTAGCTGTGGTTTGTTTTTTGGTCACATTCATAGCTGTGATATTTATTCAGCACAGATATATGCATCTCTGACACATAGTACAAAACTGACTAGTGTACCCCAGAAACAAACACTACAAAGAATTTCCACTATACAACATTTGTTAGCACATTGCATACTTCTTTCAAGTGGAAATGCTTGCACATTTTCAGAAAGTGCTGTAACAGTGATACTGAGACAGTGAGATCCTTGCTACTTCCACAGGCAATGTGAATGTTTACACAGAGAGAGAGAGAGAGAGAGAGAGAGAGCATAGTTATTTTTGCAAATTTAAACAACTCACTGGCTTGAGATTCTGCACATGCATAATGCAGTGAATAGACCTTGTTCGTTCGATAAAAAATTGGAGTAATTTGCCCTTGATTAAGCCGGAAACAGAATTAGTGGGGAGTCTCTAAAAGCGAAAGTTGCGAGTTCGTCGATTGCATTTGTGTAAATGCTTCAGAATGGGGCTGGGGAAAACGGGAGGAAAGAAGTACTGTGTGCGCTGTTCGAACTTCAAAGGAAAAAAGGTGACATCGCAACGAATACCAGCCATGAACTGATTGCACAGAGCGTGGCGAGCTCAGAATCACTTCGTGAACTGAAAAGGACCGCACCCTCAGTGGCGATGATATTCCTTCACTTTTCACGCACGAGGTCTTCAAAACAAGCACGATATGTGATGTTTTGAATCGAATATTCATTTTTTATGTTTCAAAATATGTTTGTTTCAATTCAACAGCCAAGCCTAAAAATGTTTTGGGTCTGATTTATCAAAGTGTCTTCATTAAACAACTCACTGGCTTGAGATTCTGCACATGCATAATGCAGTGAATAGATCTGACACATTTTGGGGGTTGTATGGAGTTTGACTGAAAATGTGTAACTAAAGCAAATGTCATATCATTCAAGCTATAATTATATATTCTTTTCTTTTTTTGTCACAGCTGTCAGATGTGCAAGTCCAAGAAGACATCACTGCTACTTCTGCATCAGCAGTGGAAATCAGTGCTGCTGACAGTAAATTGAGTAATTTTACAAAATGTTACAAATTTGGAAGTGAAAATATGTAATGATCTGACAGCTTTGCTTCCCCCTTTACACCAATCTGACACTGATGACACCGTGAAAGATGACTTATTAGGGCCTGAAGACTATTTTGTCAAAAAAAATTAGACTGAAGGGGGGTTACAGTAGTGGGTGTCAATTTGTAGAGTGTGTGTGTGTGTGTGTGTGTGTTAGTTGAGAGCGGATTGATTTAGGTGGATCATTGGTATTGACAAATTGTGTAAACAGTCAGATTATTATCTGTGTATGAAGTTTTTTTAAGCTTTCTTCTTGGGAATTGTGGAGTTTGAATGCTCCTGATATATTTTTTTTCATACTGATGTGAACAAATATTGCAATTGTTTATATACTGTTTATATTTATCTGATATAATGTTGATTTATATGCAATATATACATCACTTGGTATACAAGAGATAATTTGATTTCAACAGCCAAAGCTTATACCCACTGCTTGCTAATGATATTGATATATGGTGCATTTAAATAAGACTTCAGAAACTGTTGCTGTGATTTTTCTTCTTCTCTTTGAGGGAGAAAGGTGGGGGGTGGGGAGGGGTGCAGTGTGGTTCAAAGCAGTTAAGATTCACTGCAGAGTTTTGTTGTTTTTTCTTTCTGATCATGGAAAAAAAAATCAAAACTTTGTGAATGTAGACACTGAACTTCAATACTGATGTATATCATACACACACACGCGCGCGCGGGCGCGCACGCATGCACACATGCACAACATCCAAAGCTAAATGGTGCTCACATAATAAATAACTCAAATTGTTCAGACAATTGTTCATTGTTTAGCATTTAGGTATGAATGAATGATACAAAAAAATAAAAGAAAATATCTTATCAAAGTGATTTTCTTCAAGTCTGTTTGTGTTTGACTCAGACCTGTTTACACTGCAGTTTGTAAACAGTCCAAATTTGATTGTACAGATTTGACAAGCAAGCAATAAGCAAATGATATATATATATATATATATATATATATATATATATATATATATATATATATATATATGTGACCCTCCACCACGAAATGAGTCGCTTTGCACCAGAGGTCGATTTTTAGTTATTGGTATATCATAAATCTGCAATAAACGACCTTTACAGCGAAAAAAAAAGTTTGTAAATCGGGTGATTCTGTGAAAAGTTATTGTGATTTGAAGTTCTAAAGTCGCGAAAGTAACGAACTGAGAAATCAAGGCTGAAAAGTTTTGGAACATGTTCATAGCAACCACATACTTCTAAGCAAGATATGTTCATGAAATTTGGCACACACATACTTAGTGGCAACATCCACAATTACACAAAGTTTGAAAGAAAAATATTGAGTGTATTTGATTTTATTCAAATAAGAATTTTCTTCTTTTTTTTTTTTTGAAAGAATTGCAACTGAAGTATTAGTATACTTACTTTTTAATCAGCTCAATATGACTAAAAACCTTCCAGTTTTAAGATAAGATTTGTTGTGGTGTTTGTGGTCCAATTACTATGAAACTTTTGCTTTGTATAGTATGTGTACTAAAATTTATGCCAGATTAAAGGTAAAAAATGCTAAATCATGATGCCGAATCATGTAATTGTTGTAATTCAATGTGCTCACTGGCTTAGTGTGCTTGTGATATTACCATAATCTATACAACAAGCACAACAAAATAACAAAAAAGATCCACACAACAAAACTGCTCATACAAAAGGTACAAGTTCATGTGTGTTTTATCCCAGCATAGCATCAAATGAAATAGACTTCATAATCCAAATGAACACTTCAAACACTTCATCTGCAAAGAAAACCTACTTGTCAAACCCATACTTCACACAATAAAGACACACAACCTCATCAAACAAACACTCAATCTGCTATAAAAAAAAATAATAATAAAAAAAATAAAATAAAAATAAAAAAGTACAGATATGTTGCACAGGTAATCAATTCTTGTGGTACATAGTGTCATCAGGGTGGATGGTGTTGATGTTGAGCCTTCTTCCTCCACTCTTTTTTCTCCACTGGTGGTGTCAGTATGTTCCAAAAATGCATGGTTTATCCGGAAACAGTTTGTTATGTAATACTTCTTTATCTCTTTTCATTTCCTTTGTTTTGAGTTATTTTCTATATGTTCTAAAGTTTATTCATTAATGCTAATAATGTTCGATTAAATATCAACAGTAATTTCAGTTTTGTACATTTACATCACAGCTTTCATTCTTTACACAGGACTTTACAAAATGCTTTACTTCTAGTTCTATGTATTTTATCAGAAAATAAAAAAAGAATACACTTATAAGCAGTTTACTGATAATAAAAGTATGAAATAGTGATTATTAATGCTGTATCACTATGAGTATCAGTGTGCATATCAGTGTGCATGTGCATGACATGCTGCAATCCATTAAGTTACTTTATGCATAGTGGCATGTCAAGCACATGCACACTTATATCATTTATGTAAATGTCTGTGCAAAAGTTTACAATTCCATACATGTACATCTAGACAAAGTTTGTAAAAAGAAACTAAGTTTGCACACTTCATGGTAAATTTATACTATAAATCATAGTACATTAACAGTTGACTCACTCACTCATAGATAGTTCACCAGCAGACAGTTCTTTAGTTGACAGTGTAGTTAGTTTGGTGGTGTTGCCTCTCCTTATGATGACATGACTTGCCAGCAGTGATCTCAGAATTATTCATTGGTGTACAGGCAGGCATATAAAGTACCATCATATCTTTCAGGGCTGAAAAAGAAATTGAACTATTAGTAATACTGTTAGTATTACTGTTGACACAACTCTATATTTATTTACCTCAAAACAACACAGACACAGAAACACACACAGAAACACACACACACCAACCTGACACACATTCACATAAAATATCCATTGAAGCAAATTCTGTGAAACTGAAAACTGTTCATAATGTCATGCCCCTGTACCTCCCCATGCTCAGTTACATATAATGGTTAAACTGTGAAGGGACAGTGTGTGTGTGTGTGTGTGTGTGTGTGTGTGTGTGTGTGATATTGTGTGAGTATGTGACTCACTGTGTGACACACATTGTGTGTGTGTGTGTGTGTGTGTGTGTGTGTGAGTGACATGTATACACACTGTGTCACACATTGTGTGTGTGTGTGTGTGTGTGTGTGTGATCTTTTAATTTACATTCTGTTAATTTCCTCAGATTCACTTTATTCTTTTAATCATTTTTATTCCACATGTCAAACAGTGAATTTCTGTTCAAATGTAAGACAATAAATCAGTCTTGAGTCAATCATTGTTAAATAAATTATTATCAATTGATTATATCATCATTACATTTCAGTATTTGTCAATGTGGGTAAAATAAGAATGCTTACCTTCAGACACTTCAGCTATATCCAGTCCCCCAGTCACTTTGCTTGCATATTCCTTGTGTGAGCTGTGAGAAACACAGTTCTGTCACTCCAGTGCAGCAAGTCAGTTTCACTTGTTTCCATGTCAGTCACAACACTGATGACACCTGGTGCAAGTGATTTCGGCAATTACAGGCGAAGGCTTCCAACCTTTCTGTATCTAGTGCAAATGTTGATTCGTCATCACTCCAGCTCCACTAGTATAGATGATAAAGACACCAAGCAGAAAACCAGGGCAAACTCTACCTCTTCCGAGACAGGAAAAAGTATCAGTGTGACCGACACTCATGAGAAGGAATACTGCTGCATCGACTGCGGAATTGTATGTAAAGACACTGACAAAGCTCTGGAGTGTGGACTCTGCCACCGTTGGTTCCATGCATCATGTCAAGATATCGACTCTGTAATGTACGAAGTTCTCTCCAAGGATAGCACCTCAGCAAGACCCATTCTCCACTGGTACTGTAAATCAACATGTAGTAATTTAGCTACCAACTTCATTGATGGCCTTTTGAAGGTGCAATTGGAAGTGGGCAGACTTGGGAAAGAAGTGACAGTGATGAAAGACAAAATGAAGTTGATCGAAGAGGGGGATTTTCCACCTAAGATGGCAAACGCAGTGAGAAGTCTTGCGGGTGGTACTGAAGGTCAGAGATATGCTACAGCAGAAATCAAGAAGGAGGATATAGAGAAACTCGTGGATGAGAAAAACAGAGAACGTAACAGGGAGATAGAAGACAAGACACGCAGAAGCAAGAACCTGATTGTGTTCGGAGTACCCGAGCCTGCAAATAAGGAAAAGAAGGACAGGGACAGAGAAGATAGTGAGGCCTCAAACAGTATACTGACACAAGCAAACAGCGACCGCTTTCCTATTGGAGTCCGCAGACTCGGGAACTTTACGTCCAACATGAAAAAGCCTAGACCATTGAGACTGTCGTTTACCAGTGAGGCTTCCAGAGATGATGCTATGCAAGCAATCAGAGAAACAAAGAAGAACCTAGGCAGTGATGTCAACCCTGAAAACATTCTCACGAGCATCAGTGCAAGGAAGGATCTGACACCAGCCGAAAGGGCAGTAGAACAGGCGCTTTACAAAGAGTTGAGGGAAAAACAGGAACTCTCTAAACAAGAAGGAGACAGTACTGCAAAATGGGTCCGAAAAAACGGGAAAGTTGTGAATGTCGGGAAAAATCGGCATCCGCAACCAGGGGAGAGCGGAGGACAGTAGATCACAAGAAGCAAAAGAATGTAGATAGTTTTAAAAACACCGGTTCGAAAGTTTTTGTCAATGAACCACCTGTAGATACATTCAACGTGTCTTACTTAAATTCTTTTTGTTGTTTGTATACAAACGCAGACAGTCTACTTAATAAAAGGAATGAATTGGAAGCCATGGTGGAACTACATAAGCCAGCCGTGATTGGAATTGTCGAAATTAAACCTAAAAGGCTTCGTTATGCAGTCCAAGAAAGCGAAATTTCCATTCCAGGATTTGAAATGTACCACAATCTTGACAAGAGAGGAAGGGGCATCTGTCTATATGTAAAGGAAGAGCTCAAACCTACACGCAAAGATGTGTGCATAGATTTTGAGGAAACAGTGTTTGTCGACTGTAAACTGGAGGACAGAGAAGAGTTAGTTATAGGCCTGGTATACCGGAGTCCAAAGAGTTCCGAAGAGAACAATGACAGTCTGAACAAGTTACTGATATCAGTGGCAGAAGGAAAGCCATCGCACCTGCTAGTGTTGGGTGACTTCAACTTTCCAGAAATTGACTGGGACAGAGAAAGATGTCATGCTAGTGAAGTTCACCCAGCTAGTCACTTTTTCAAAGCTGTGAAAGATGCCTATCTTATTCAGCACCAAATGCAAGCTACCCGCATCAGAGATGGCCAGACACCAACACTGGATGATTTGGTCCTAACCAACAGAGAGGACATGGTAGACGACATCGTACTAACTTCGGCACTAGGAAAGAGTGACCATGTAACGCTAGTCATCAACATTGCAGGTACTTACAGAGCAAAAAACAATCAGAAACGACACAACTGGAATAAGGCTGATTATGAGGCAATGAAAGCAGAGCTCCAGGCAGTCAACTGGAAGGAACAACTAGAACAACTCGCCGTAGAGGATCAATGGGCATTTCTAAAGAACAAGCTCGACCAATGTACGAGGGAAAATGTTCCCATAACAACAGCACTCGGAAGCCAGAGGAAGAAATGGCTGGATGGAGGGACCCTGACGTCAGTGCGCACAAAACACAAGCTATACAGAAGGTGGTTACAAAGCAGGGCAGGGGAGGACTACCAGGCATACGCCAAGGCGAGAAATAGGGCAGCCAAAGCTTGCCGTCAGGCGAAGAGGAAACTGGAAGCAGCCATCGCAGAGCAGGCAAAAATAAACCCAAAGTCATTCTGGTCATATGTCAAATCTAAAACAAGGCCAGAACTGGCATTGCTGACCTGAAGAGGGAAGACGGATCAAAAACAACAACGGACAAGGAGAAAGCAGATCTCCTGAATGACTTTTTTCAGAGTGTCTACACCACAGAGAGGGAAGGTGACCTACCAGAGATACCAGACTACCAGTTTAACTCTGAGCTGTTCGATGTTGTTATCTCAGAAGAAGCCGTCAGGAAGCACCTCGCCAACCTGAAGACTGGTAAAGCACCTGGACCCGATGGAATCACTCCGCGCATGTTGGTAGAACTAGCTGACGTCCTTGCTACCCCTATTACAATGATCTTCAGGAGGTCCTTGGACACTGGAGTAATCCCCAACACATGGAGAACTGCAAACGTGACACCAATTTTCAAAAAAGGCAGTCGTCTCAGCCCAAATAACTATAGGCCAGTAAGCCTAACCTGCATACTCTGCAAGATTTTGGAGACACTTGTCCGTGAACAGGTCACAGCACATCTACAAGAAAATAAACTGATCAGCAGGCAACAACATGGCTTTACGCAGGGACGATCATGCACAACTCAGCTGCTGGAGACTTTGGACATCTGGACTGAGATGATTGATGCAGGCAGAGGGGTGGACGCAGTGTACATGGACTTCATGAAAGCCTTCGACAGCGTGCCTCATCGCAGACTAGTGGCCAAGGTGAAAGCACATGGCATCAGCGGAAAGGTCCTTGAATGGATAAGAGACTTTCTCTCTGACAGGTCACAGCGTGTTATAGTTAACGGCGTAAGATCAGAGCAGGCAAAGGTGACGAGCGGCATCCCTCAAGGCAGCGTCTGAGGGCCTCTACTTTTCGTCATTTACATCAATGACCTGCCACGTCATGTCCACAGTCATGTCGAGCTCTTTGCAGATGACACCAAGATTTTCTCATGCAGTGACGATAGTGAGTCGAGGGGTATGCTTCAAGAGGACCTAAATCGATTACAGCAATGGTCCATGGACTGGCAACTCCGTTTCCATCCAGATAAATGCAGCGTCCTAAGATTGGGCAACCCTAAGGAAGCAGCTCACTACTGCATGAGAGGACGGGATCCTCTGGGAGTGGAATGCACACATTGGCTGGAGGAGAGTGACGTACAGAGAGACCTGGGTGTACTGGTGGACAAAGACCTAAGCTTCAAAAATCATGTGGCACATGCAACAGCAAAAGCCAACAAAGTCCTAGGGGTCATAAGAAGGTCTTTCGACCATCTCACGCCAGAAACCTTTGTCTCGCTCTATAAGTCCCTGGTGAGACCAGTCATTGAATATGGTCATTCAGTTTGGCAGCCAAGACACAAGACCCTACGCACTGACATAGAGGATGTACAGAGGCGAGCAACCCGCCTGATAGGCTCCCTGAAGCAGCTGTCCTACCCAGAGCGTCTCGCTAGTCTGAGACTGCCTAGCCTGGAACATCGCCGAACAAGAGGTGACATGATAGACGTGTACAAGTACGTACACGGAATATACGACACAGATCGACCCATGCTGCACCTCTTTCAAGGCAGGGACACCCGGGGAAACACCCTCAAGCTGGCCAAGGGTCATTGCAGGCTGAGCTTGCGTGCTGGGTATTTTTCCCAGAGAGTCGTCACTGTATGGAATGGCCACCCTGATAGTGTGGTGACTGCCCCATCAGTAAACGCCTTTAAAAACAGACTGGACACGCATTGGAAGAGCCTGCCTACACTGTACGACCCAGCCTGTCACCATTAATATGCCACGCATGCTGCATAACAAGTGAGAGATATTTCTGGATCGGTGAACAGGCCGGTTAGGCCTTCAACACCGCAATATACAAGTACAAGTACAAGTACAACATCAAAATTAATATTATTGTTGATGAAAGGTGAACGACAATCCTGCGTCGTCTGCTTTCGAAATCAGCGTTGCCTTCGTGTTCACTGAGATCGATTATATGACCATCAGCCTTCAATCTTCAATCTTCAAATTGGAAGGTCAGCCGTCATTACTGACTATTAATGACCTGACTGACTATTAATGACCTGACTGACTATTAATGACCTGAACGGTCAGTTCCATCAATGAAGTACTGGGTTAGAAACTCACAAATGTCGTCTTCTTCACTGAATGGCAAAATGTGTGCAACGCAAGTGTATCTTGTCAGGAAATCGCCAAGTCACTCTTGAAAACGTGCTTCCGAACCCTGCGACCATGTTTATTTGAGCTAGCGTGCTGAATGGCTGGTTTCGTCACGTGGCCTCTCTCGGCCAGTGACAGAGGGGATTTTCCTTCATAGTGACGCATTGTTTACGTAGTGTATCCTTATTTTGAAAGCGACGATTCGCTCGTTGTTAAAAAATCAACCAATGAGAAGGACATAGATTGAAAGAGATGGACTTGACCTTCAAAACAATGTATGATTCGACCGGTCGATTCCAAGAGATGAGGGAGGGCAAGCTTGTCAAAGTTGATCGATTTCGCGAAGTCATAGGCGATCAGAATGACGGGTTAGGCATTTTAAGCACACTTTTAAGGCAAAAGAAGACACAGTTATGCCTAGATACTCCAATATGAGATAAAAGAAAGCCTAAAGTTTACTATGAAGTCAAAATCTGAAAATCGACAACCTGACCCCCACTCGCCTAAATCGCCGCTAGCGGGAAAGTTGGTCAGGGACAAAGCAACTCATTCCGTGATTGAGGGTCACATATATATATGATTAAAAATAATACAGGAAATAAAAGATGGGAGGTGGGGCATGCAAATGTAAATAAATGCAAATATTTACACTAAGAATTTACAGCACTACCAGTTTCTAAAAAATGGCATCAAACAAAAACTGGTATGTTTTAATCCTTTGGCCAGTTGTTAGATACAATGAACTTACAGGTTTCCATAAAAGAAATACATATTCTAACCTGGTGAAAGTACAGACTATCCATTTTGGGTAAAAAGGCCAGCTGATTGTACCAGACTGGTGTGTCTGAATGTCTGGGAGTCTTGAGAAGACTTATCAGTGCATGTCACTTGTAATGATGAATGAGTGAGCTCTGTATGCACACATGTATGCATGCTACACCATAAGATGAAATCATTCTTTACTTGCAGTTAATCATCAATGCAACTGTGATGAAACACACATGAATCAGTCTTGATGATGATTATCTTTAATCAAATTCCATGGTCTGCTCCACCATTCTTCTCCCCACAATTTCCATGCTAAACTGCACCACTCATTTCCCCACAGATTTCCATGCTCAACTCAACACTCTCCTCCCCACTATAATGTATTAAAAAGTCATATGATAGAAAAGGCAGAAAAAGATCAAATTCATTGGAACAGCAAAGGCCATTTTCTCAAGTCTGAAATCTGTTTTTAGAAGGCGCGCGCGCGCGCGCGCGCACACACACACACACACACACACACACACACTCACTCACTCATACTATGTAGCAACAATATGAAATGCTAGAATGTATATGGATTCTGAATGAATGGGTCACACACAGGAGCGATACTTTTTTTCTTCAACTCAGTTGTTAAAAATTTGCGGGAGGTTTATGTCGCTGTGACAGCAGAAATGTCTCTGTGACAGCAGAAACTGACTTCGCCTTCTTGTTTCTGGTTCCGCGACAACTGAAAATCTTTGCACGACGAACAAGTTCAACCTTCGCGCCACTTATCTGTTGTCCGTTCTTTTCTTCTCCTTCTTTAAAAAAAAACACAAAAAAAACCCTCTTTCGGTTCCTTTACTTTCATGGATTCACGCGCACCTTCAGTTTCAGCGGACAGAATCGCCATGTTGCCTTATCAGTCCGGACGTCCCAAGGTGAAGGGGCTGAACTTTTCACTGACTTCCGGTTTTCCTACGAACATTTTTACCCTCGATGCTATGGTCCAGAATAGTCTAAAAAAAAAAACACACACAAAAAAAAAAAGGTAAAAAAAACAAACAAACAAAAAAACAAGTATACGTTGCTTTTGTGGATTTTAAGAAAGCTTTTGACTCTGTTCGACACGACAGACTGTTAGAATGTATATATAAAAAAATAATAATAATTAAAAAACCCTAAAAACAATGGAATAAAAGAAAGGTTTTTATGTTCACTTCGGGCTATGTATGGTTCTTTAATGTCATGTATAAGGATAAACTATCAGCTATCTGATTATTTTGCCTGACCTGTTGGTGTTCGTCAAGGATGTGTATTAAGCCCTAACTTATTTTCTCTTTTTATTAACCAGATAGCAGAGAATGTACCAAGAAATGGAAAGCATGGTATTCAAATGCTTCCCGGAATTATGGAATTGTTCGTATTACTTTTTGCCGACGATGTTGTTCTGGTCTCATCCACTCCTTCAGGTCTGCAAACACAGTTAAACTGTCTACAGGCTTGCAGTGAAAGCATGAAACTTAGTGTAAATAAAAACAAAACAAAAATTATGGTTTTTCGCAAAGGCGGATTCTTGTGTAAAAGATTAAAATGGTTTTATGAAGGCGTACCACTCCGAGCGAAGTTGTGAACGAATATTGTATCTTGGTTTTAGTGTCTCCACTAAAATCAGTCTTAAACGGGGCACTAATCATTTGGTAACGAAAGGCAAGAAAGCGTTATTAAGCCTAAACAGAGCCTTTCGAAAATATACAGATATGTCGCCCGATACCTTTTTTAAGATTTTTTTTATACAAAAATAAAACCAATATTACTTTACTCTTCTGAAATATGGGGAATGCAACGATTGGATCACAGTATCGAAAAGGTTCATATTGTGGCATGCAAAAGATTTTTAGGGGTTCCTGTGCGCACACCCAACAAGATGGTGAACTGGGACGTTATCCATTGTACGTGACATTGTACATAAACTGCCTCAGGTACTGGTTTAAACTTCTGGAAATGGATCAGCAACGGTTACCACGAAAAGCTAACGACATGTTACGGTATTTAGATGAAAAGGGAAAGAACTGCTGGGTTACACAAATAAGAGAAATTTTATGTCAAACTGGTTTCGGTATTGTGTGGCTACAATAAGGGATTGGGGATGTTAAATTGTCCCTAAATATATTCAAACGTCTTGTCGACATATTTATTCAGGAATGGCCTGGGGTTATTCGAGATGAAGAGATATATATTCACATTATCGATCATTTAAGGTTGTCTTTGAGAGAGCAAAATACATCATGAATGCTGGTATTTACTGCTTTAGAGTTGCTCTCTCTCAGATCAGACGTGGTGTACTTCCTCTCAATAATAATATTCGTCGTTATAGCAGTTCGAACCGGAAAAGATGCTGCCCCTTTTGTATATAAAAACCGAAAATGAATTGCATTTTCTGTTTGAATGCCCAGTGTATGCAGATTTAAGAATAAAATTTCTAAAAGATTCAAAGAAGGTTCCAATTTGCATATTGCTCCAAGCAAATTATCGCCCACATAGGCGTGATCTGTCTCAATATATATTTCATGGTATCAAGAAAAGATCTCATATGATTAATGGTGATTACTGAACAGATGTTTCTTCATTAATTTAGTCATACCTTATATAAGTTTGTGATGTTGGTGAATGCGTAAGATTAAAACGACACTACAAACATGAGGTTAAAATGCTAAGAAATGTCAAATGTACATTATAAGCACGTTTATTATTATTTTTACTATTATTATTATTTTCAACATGTGTGTGTGTGTGTGTGTGTGTGTGTGTGTGTGATCATTAAAGAAGTTGGTCAACCCTTGAATTTTTGCCGGCTGAACGACAATCAGTGATAACCAAAACATCCTCTTCGACTTTTTATCAGCTTGTTTGATTCTGTTGAGATTTGCCAGCACGCGAGTTCATATTACAGCAATTATAGCAATTAACAATGTAGCTATATTGTAGCATAATAGCAATGTTCTTAATATTGATGTGTTCATCCAGATTGTACCCCTCCGACCACCACCACCCCCTTCCCCCCGAGCCCCCCCCCCCAACCCCCAAACTGTAAGTGCGTATTTCTCCCCCTCTCTCTTGAATTGCTAAAAAAAAAAACCAACTTTAATTTGAATATCCTTCTTTCGTACAGCTTGCAAAGTAGCATGGTCATGTGTTGCTGACAGACTATAAGCTGTTTTACCTTAGTTCATTCACACTGATCAAAGGGGTTTTACAAAAGGCAGATGCTCAGGGTAGTACCCCACACTGTATGACATGTTGGTGTATAATAATGAAAGGAAACTACTTGATCTCTTGTTGTTGGTAGATTTTGAGAAGGCATTTGGCACAATTTCATGGGAATTTATTATTACAAGTTTTGATTAAAACATAGTTGATTAAAACATATTTTTGGCCCTGAAATAAATGAATGAAGTATAATTATGCTTATCTATTGCTGTTAATTACAAATATTCATCATTGTTCGGTATCAATATTGGTGTAAGTCAGGGAAACCCACTATCTCCTTAGTTGTATTTGTTTGTGTGCAGAGATATCAGATATGTTGCATGAAAATGAGAAAAATTAAAAGATATACATATCAATGAAGAAGTCAGGCCATCACTGTTTGCTGATGACACAGATCTGTACCTTGATAGAAATGAAGAATCCTTTGTTTAAGCTGTAAGAATTCTTATCGTTTTTTTGCAGAAACATCTGGTATGAAAGTAAATTATCACAAAACTCAAGTAACCTGGATTATAGGCAAAAATAAGTTTCTGGTGCTCTACCTGGGTGACAAGAATTTTTGCCGGGACCCAGGCCATTTTAGATACTTCGGAATCGTTTTAGCAAGAGGTATATATAAAGTTCTGCATTCAGTCCATGATGGTAAAATAGCTGAAATAAAGAAAATGTCAAATATTAGGAGTGTCAGCTTACAAATTCGGGAAAAAAAATCACTCTCTTAAAATCTCTTTTTATGTCGACGTTGATATACTTCATTGATGTCCTAGACACTGATGATGCTTTTTTTCGAAATATTTTGACTGTATGTCCTTCAGATTATTGTGGAATAGCAGACAGAGTAAAATTCATTATTTCGAATGTGTGCATCAATCATGTTCAAGAGGTAGACTAAATGTAAAAATTTTTAAAAAAATAAAAAAAATTTTAAAAATAAAAAGTCTGTCAAGTGTGAAACTCGGTTGGTTGAAAAGACTGTTTATTTATTTCGATTCTCGTTTCAATTTATTTCGATTCTCGTTTCAAGGTACACTGAAAATTTTGTTGATGCATGTGACGTGTCCACTTAAACGAGGTCGGTTTAAGCGAGGAAGTTTCAGTTTCAGTAGCTCAAGGAGGCGTCACTGCGTTCGGACAAATCCATACACGCTACACCGCATCTGCCAAGCAGATGCCTGACCAGCAGCGTAACCCAACGCGCTTAGTCAGGCCTTGAGGCCTTGAAATTAAGCGAGGAAAATTTACTGAGAAAATGAAGGCTCCTGGCAAGGGCCAAGTAACTGTGTCGACTTACATGATGAGACAATTTAAGCGAAACTGATTTAAGCCATGACAACTTATGACGACATGTACCACTCTTTCTTTGAAAATTAAATATGATGCTGAGGATAATTGTGCACACTTCCATTGCTTGTACAGCTGAAGCAGCAATGTCAATTTGAACGTGAATGATTTTACAAACCTTGTCTCTATCCTCCAAATTTTGGACGTATATTATCATAGCGAAAATGCTGAAAACGAACGCAATAAATTTCCATGTTGCTGGGCATGGCTTTTAGCGGATTTTTCACAGGATCGAGTTTGGGTCCTGTTCTGTTTGCGTAGAAAGCATAAAAAACTCTCTTTTTTTCAACTCCAATCTCTTATTACACTGCATTACAGGTGTTGACCAAACATTTCCACTGAAAATGAATTTGTTAAAGTTTACTACGGACACAAACATACATATGCACAAGAATATTTTTTTAATACACGAAAGATACAAGAAATAAGATTAAAATGATTTCAGATTCAGATTCATTATCGTGTACTTGTGACAAATTCTATGTTGAGGAATATGGGAGTGTTAACAGACAACAAATGTAATTTTTGTAAAGATAAAAAAGACACGATCCTACACTATCTATGGGAATGTAACCATGTACAAGTGTTTTGGACAGAGTTTGTACGATACTTTAAAGAAAAGTGTCCAAACTGTGGTAGACTTGACCTTGACTATGTGTTGGTGCTCTTTGGGTGCGACAATGAAACAAAAACTGATGGTTGCTTATCACATATCTAAATGATAGCCAAATTCTTTATATACAAATGTAGAATTAATAAAGTAAATCCAACATTACAAATGTTCATAAAAGATCTTAAAAAGGCATACGAAATTGACGAGTATGTTTTTAGAATATCCATGGAATATAACAAATTTGTGCAAAAATGGGCACCATACACACATATCGTACAAGATTAAGTTTTGTATTATCTATATTACTTTGATATGAACTGGGCTTACCAGTACCAGTGGAAGCAATGTGTGAACAGATAGAATACTGTCATTGCTACAGTTTCATTGTAATTCATGCATGTGTTATAATATCACACAGATCAATGTTTGAATTGATATTGCTGTTCTGCCGATGTGATGCTTGATGTGGAATGGTTGATGTTCGGAACGCTATATTGTTGTGCCTTCCTAATAATTATGAAATATTTATTTGGTATGTAAATCTTTGTCTGAATAAAAATGTTTGGGAAAAAAACATAAATATGCACACAGGCACACATTCAGACACATGGTTGCACAGACAACTGAAACACACGTCGTGTGTAAGCCACACTTATGGGCCAATAAATGGACAGACAGCAATTTTCGCAACACGTAGTGTCACTGCGTCAGCTTTTAATGAAGAATGGAAACGGACGGATAAAGCATGAAAAACCTTTACTCACTGCGTCAGCTTGACAGCGGAGTTCATGATATTAATAAACACACACACACTCTCTCTCTGTGTGAATACGTGTGTGTGTGTGTGTGTGTGTGTGTTTTCTTCAAGTTCTTTCTTTTTTACATATCTTATTATTACCATGCTTATGACATCATGGTATTATGTCGCGTAGACCCTGTTCAAGGCAGGGACTGGATGTTAAAAAAAAAAAAAAAAAAAAAAAAAAAAAAAGCACACTAGTATTATCCCCGAAAATAAAGAATTTTTGTCTTGTTCTCTCTCTCTCTCTCTCTCTCTCTCTCTCTGGCACAGCCCTTTTAATCCTGAACAAACCACACAACACACGGACAATACAGAACAAACACATGGGCTATGCCAGTCTTGAATAAAAGCTAAATAATATTGTGTTTGCACATTTCTTCTGTCAATGCTGCTGTGTGCACATGTCAAATGATTTGTATAAGGACAAGTTCGGCGTTTCCATTTTTTGAGGAAGTGTCTGGGTTTGTTCCAATGTACCTTTTATTTACCTGTGTGCTAGCCGAATTGGTTGCGTAAGCAGCAATGACTGAAGTTGTGTACCTTGTGAATGGAGAGTGTTACCACTTTTTACTGACATTACTGTTTTACGTAATTAATCTGTCTACAAGGCTTTAACTTCAGAGAATAGCAACTTGCTAAACTGTTCTGTTACATCGAATCAAGGCACACGCTTTCTTTGGTTGATTATAATAATTTTCTGTTCTTCGCACTTCATTTTGCGCACATTGTGAAATGCTCGCATACACCTTCCTTATGGGCTGAGGCATGAAATGAATAAATCATCTGTATCCGTTCTCTCTCTCTCTCTCTCTCTCTCTGTGTGTGTGTGTGTGTGTGTGTTCTTGAACACTGTATGATTCATGGTTTTTCTTGGCCAACTTTCTTGTTGTGGGCCGGAAGCCTAACAAATAAAACTTTATCATTCTCTCTCTCTTTCTTTCTTTAGCTTACGTCTTTTCACTGTTAAGTGATATTAGACGGTGTGTGTGTGTGTGTGTGTGTTGGCATCAAATGAATGTCATCTGTATCTATACTCTGTGTGTGTGTGTGTGTGTGTGTGTTGTTTTGATCACGCTGTATAATTCATTGGGTTTTTTGGCCTACTTTCTTGTTTAGTGCCGGAGAGCCGGAGACTTTACTAATACAATTCCCTCTATCCCTCTCTCTGTTTCAGTGTAATTGAAACGACATCCCTGATTGCACGGAAGGCTGTATTTCGATGTAGGCAATAAATCTGTCCAACTGAGTGGCTAGTTTTTTTTCTCTCTCCTCCATTTGGGTAAAATCCTATTTTAGCATTCTAAGTTATTGCAACCTATTTTACCGGTATTTTTGTGTATGTAGGGAACTATATTACCATTGGTAGATGTTGCAACCCATTTTCAGTGGATTTCGACTCTTATGTTGTACGTTATTATACTCAGTTTTGATGCGGATTCAGTCACTTAACTAACGTGCAATCGTCTTGCTTTTTCCATTTTTCGCCCCACAAACCATGGACACGTAACCAATAGGTGCAATGATTTTGGATGCTGAAATAGGACATTACCCTCCTTCAGACATGTCTTTCTTCTTTCTGTACTTCTCCATTGTTTTTCCATCCAGCTTCACAGAGGCCAAGGAGGTGTCCGAAGTATCTGTCTCATGAGTCTGTTCCTTTAGTTTTCCAACCTGTCTTAATTTGTTCTTAATTTCCAGGTGGTTAATGTGATGGTGTTCCTTCCACAGTGGCTACGCTGTGACCTTCGTGCCTGTGGATAAAGGTGTACCTGCGGGTAAATCAACTTGAGGCAAGGCAAAACTGCCCGAGGGTTAGCAGTATCTGGTATCAGGAACAGTTGAGTCTACCAGCGGGTCTTCAAACCCAAAGGCAAATTTGCCATTACTACTTGCCAAGGGTGACTGCCCACGAAGCAGAGGTAAACATGGCGGATCCTTTTACTGCGTTGTTTTTGTTGAGGGAAAACAGGCGTGCTTTGCCGATCGCCCGTGGTTTGCTAACTCTCTTGACAATGCTCTGAACTGCAGATAACCCACAGGCTCATAGTTACGATGGTCTCTTGAATACGGCCTCTGGTATGGTCTCTGTAATCTTTTCTTTCATGTTTCGGTGTATTTCTGACAAGTCAGATCTGGCAGAGCCCATCCCTCTCATGTCAGATTTTCTTGCTGGGTTTACTCCCCACACGCGACAGGTTACGCTGGGTTACACGGTAACCAGTGACATGCAGAGGGGAACCTCTGGCCTGATTTACTTGTGTTCTTTTTCAGTGTGGAATTTATGTCTGAGATGTACGTGTACATCAAGGCAGCTTTAATCATATGTGGTAATTCAACTTCTACATCTTCCACGTTCCTCAGCCACGCCAGACGCAGTTCAACTGAATATTGTATTAGTAATGTGTGAATTGCATTTTATTACCTGATCATATATTCGGGATATTTTCCTTCCTTGTGTTTTAATTTCACTTACCCTGTTTCATTTAATGATCATCATTTTAAAACGTTTATGATGAGAATTAATTCTGTTGAATGGGGAATTAGCGACATTTGCATATGTAAATGTATTGTTCATGTATTGATTTTACTTAACCTGTTTCATTTAATGATCATCGTTTTAAAAAGTTAATGATTATGAATTCTATTGAATGGGGAATTCGCGCAATTTGGATATGTAAACGTACTGTTTTGTTCTAGCTTGTGCTGTGTTAAACATTTGTTTATAAATTGGTTATCAAAAGATCAAACTTTGTAGGCTCTTGCACTGTGAATGAAATAACGTATTATTAAAAAAAAATATATATAAAAAAAGAAGAAGAAGAAAAAGAAAAGAAAATAGATATCACAGGTATAGTGGCAAACATTTCAACAATTCATCTTTGGAGGCAATGAAGTATTGTTGTATTTTGTATCGTCACTCAACAGCAACATGTATGGAAAACTGCTGACGTATGAACCACCAGAATGGGCCAAGGTTCTCAGCTACATTCCCAAGAAGAGGATACCAGTGAGTGAGTGAGTGTGTGTGTGTGTGTGTGTGTGTGTGTGTGTGTGTGTGTAGACAGACAGGAAAAGAGATACTAAAGCCTCTTTTTTTTCTCACGCGTTCGTTTACACACTTCTATGTAATTACACTTCCGCAAACATTTGGGGAGAAACATACTTTCTTGTTGAAGATAAGCGTACATTTTCACTAATCAACCATGTATTAGCGACATACAAAAGATTCAACAATGTAAACTGCGTACATGACAAAACTGATGGAATTTGTTCCAAACGCAAATAGGACGAATTCACAAGAATAATTTGTAAACAAGTTGGCTCTGAGAGATGCACTTTGTATGTCGAGGTGAATGAGGAAAATCATTAAAAGAAACCTTTGTGTTTACCTGTAAATGATATATGGAATTTCAAAGCCTTTTTTCTGATATATTTTTGGTAATTTTTGTTTCTTGGACATTGAAAGAGGTAATGAAGAAATTCAAACCAATGAATGATTTCATGACCAGGACTGAGAAAAACTCATGGGAAGACTGGGGGTGGGGGGTGTCCAATACTTTGATAATCATGTGTGTGCAGTTAGCCATGGCCAACACCCCTATCCACCCCTGGAAAGTACCCGGGGTACCTGAAGACTTCAGTGTCAGTGTGAAACGGGATGACCTCACTGGCTGTGTTTTGTCGGGTAACAAGGTAGGAGAGAGAGAAAGAGGAACAAACAAACAAATAAACAAACAAAAACAACCGAAAAACACCACAACAAACGTGGGGGTCAGCTGTAAGATTGATAAATGCGTAAGGAAAACAGGTAACCATTGACAGTCCTCTTACTGTTGACGTTTGCCTTAGATGGGTCTGGCTGATCAAACAATTTTTTGTGAAAATAATTTTTCCATTGCCGAACGTGCCGAGGATGGGACTACAACTGTCAAACACATGTCCAGGCAGGGCTGACAATAACTGATAGTTTCCTTCAGGATGAGACTGAAACAGTCCATGACACAACTCCTTTTGGGAGGTGGGGGTGGGGAAGTAGGGTTTGGGGCTTTATCGTTGTCAGAGGAATCATCTACGATCAGATGTTCTGTTTTGGCCCTGTGCCATCAGCTGGACTATAAGCAACATTGCCAAATCCAGATGTTTCCGATACATTGTCCACGATTTCAGACCAAGCATTTCCTTCTTTACTTTGCCTTTCTTCCAGAGGTTTTAGTAGGGCACTTTTCACATCCCCATAGACTGGAGATATACTGTTCTTGTTCTCCTCTACTGTTTACTTCAAGATATATACAGGGCTCACAAAAAGGCAAGAACCACTTAACTGAACTCGTGCAGTTTTCTCCTTGGAGGCATGGTGAAATATACAGGGCTCACAAAAATGTAAGGACCACTTAACTGAACTCGTGCAGTTTTCTCCTTGGAGGCATGGCAGTGAAATGAT